>NW_028261383.1:19071911-19074411 GCF_051295495.1 Thamnophis sirtalis | reverse complement strand
GCGAGGAGGGAGAAAAAGAGCTCAAAAGAGCTACATTGTTGCTAAACGCAAAGGGGGTGGGGAGAGCCAGCCCAGGCAGGCAATAGCCGATCTCGCAGCAGGTCTGAAGTGGGGGGGGGGGGGAGAGGGGGAGCAAAACTCCAGGCAGGGCTCTCTGACTCTTCTAATTCCACGTGAAAACTGTCGTTGCCTCTGAAGCATTCGCTCCGGTGTTTTAAATCTTTAAGAAAGACCCCTCTCCCTTCCTTTTTTCTTTTCCACCCGCACAGAATCACAGATTAGAGAATCCTGAAGTCGGGCGGGGCTGGTTGAGGAGGGAGGAAAAGAGCTCAAAGGAGCTACATTGTTGCTAAACGCAAGGGGGGGGGAGGAGAGCCAGCCAGCCAGCCCAGGCAGGCAATAGCAAATTAGCCGATCTCTCGCAGCAGGTCTGAAGTCGGGCGGGGCTGGTTGAGGAGGGAGGAAAAGAGCTCTCAAAGGAGCTACATTGTTGCTAAACGCAACGGGGGGGGGGGGGAGGAGAGCCAGCCAGCCAGCCAGCCCAGGCAGGCAATAGCAAATTAGCCGATCTCTCGCAGCAGGTCTGAAGTTGGGGGGGGAGGGAGAGCAAAACTCTCCAGGCAGGGCTCTCTGACTCTTCTATACAATTTCTTGTATATCAAAATAATTCTAGTTTACCACCAAATTCTTGTCTAGCCTAATATATACCCCTCCCTCCCTCCACCCTCCACCCTCTCCCCCAACCCTCCTCCACCTCTCCCCCCCCCCCGACTTCCCAGAACCCAGTACAAGGTATGGATTTCTAACAAACACAGTCTAAAATCCATTGAGGGGGGGGGGGGGGAAAGAAATAAAAAAATAATAACATTCTACATTGACCTTAGCTTCTTCTTGCTGAACCAACTTTAAACAATTTAAATCATTTCTGATCTTAAGCAGAGGCTAACTGGAATTTCTTGGTCCCGTATTTATTTTGTATATAGTCAATCCATTTTTTTCCAGTCTCGTTTATATCTCTCATTTGAGTGATCTTTAAGATATGCCGATGTTTTAGCCATCTCGGCTAAGTTTGTAACTTTCAATGTCCATTCTTGAGTTGTAGGAAAGTCTTCCTTCTTCCAGTATTGCGCCACCAACAGTCTTGCTGCCGTTATTAGGTGCAGAATCAAGTTAGTCTCCACCGCTGTAAAGTAGCATCTAGAGAGCCACATCTCCAACATTTAGGCTGTAAGTTCGGATACAGAGAAGCCAGCTTTTTAGGATCTAAATGCCATCTATAGAACATCTCGTAAACATTTTCTCTCAGATTTTGAGCTTGTGTAAATTTCACATTTCTTACCCAGATTCTTTCCCATGTATCCAGCATGATCTGTTCTTCAATGTTTTGAGCCCACTTTATCATACAATCTTTAACTAATTCTGTTTCCAAATCCATCTGTATTAATACGTTATATATCCTCTTTATACGCATTAAACTTTGATCTCTTATTTGTTTAAACAGATTATCCTCAACTTGAATAAAACCAATTTTTTGATCTATTTTCCACCTGGCCTGTAATCGCCCATACCGGAACCCTGTTTGAACTACCTTCTCCTCTTTTAATACCTCTAAAGATTTTAATTGTAGTACCCCCCTTTCTGAAATAAGAAGCTGACCGTAAGTCATTCTATCCTGTTTTTGTGCTATATTCATATTTTCAATTGCGTGTCTAGGAATCGCCCACCCGGGTGGGTATCTTGTCATTTAATTTATATTGGAATTTTTCCCAGACCCGCAGTAAAGCATTTCTTAAAATATGACTTTTAAAATTCTTATCCAATTTTTTGTTGAATACCAGGTAAGCGTGCCAACCATATACCAGATCGTGTCCCTCGATTGAATTTCATTTGATTAGCTAGCGCCCGATGTTCGAGTTTGTCCAGATCCTTCTGATTCTTGAGCCTGTCTTCTGGAGGCTCGGCGTCATCTGCACATTTGATAAGTTCCCCGTTTATTCCCTCATCCAAATCATCGATGAAGCGGTCAAAGAGTACCGGGCCTAAAACAGAGCCTTGGGGTAGTCCACCGCATACTTCCCTCCATGTAGATTGGACTGTTTTACCCCTTTGTGTAAAGACAGAAGCGTCGTCGTCGTCGAGTTAAATGGTTCCGCTATCTCCCCGATGCTTGTCACCTACTCCCAGCAAATGGACCCATTGTTTCCCCCTTACCTTTTTTTTTTTCTTGTTTTTAACACGTCGGAATGGAAGCAGCTTTCTTTGGTGGCGGTGGTGGTGGTGGTGGTGGTTGCTGCTGTCTTTACTTTTGTGGCAAGACTTTCTTCCATTGTGAGCGTCAGCCTCTGTTTCGCTCTTTGCTTTCGGCTGCCGTTGAAACGGGGAGGGGGAGGCTGGGCTGGCTGGTATTTGGGAAGGGAAGTTTTCAGTACAGGAGAGATTGTAAAAAGGGAGTTTTGTTCTCACCATCTAACGCGCATGCGGGAGATAGCGATTGAGGCCA
>NW_028261383.1:19059411-19061911 GCF_051295495.1 Thamnophis sirtalis | reverse complement strand
AATTTTTTTTCAGCGTGGGCAGAAAAGTATAGCGTTTGAGCGGCACGTTTTCATGCCTTTGTCCCAACCATTCTAGTTTAAACGTCCAGCTGCACTTTTTCTTCGTAACAACATTTACTCCAGCTTTACGTTTTGACATCAGCGCTGACCGATGATGTACCTACAGGGTTAGGGTTTATCAATTATTACAATGATCTTTTCAAATTCATTTTGGATTAAATAAAAAAGAGCTTTGAAATGAATATATAAATGGCACTTAATACCACTAATATTAAAATAGTAAATGTTTGATATACTTCATTTTAATGAGTTAACATTCCATTGCAAAAGTTGTCTATGCGCTCTATGCTTCTGTGAATGTATTATATGCAATTTGCTATTTTAAATGAGTAAAATTATTAAAATCACCATAATTAAAGTCTCGTTCACATCTTAAGAGTTTTCTTCCATCGTTAATTTGTAAACTCAAGGATTTATTGCCCGCATGTTCAACAATGCTTGCTGACTGTTTAAAAATTTGTGGGAATTTGCTCCTCTCCGTACAGAGGGTTTCAGTAACCTACTACTACTGCAAAACTAACGTCTAAACTGCACGCTACTTGCAAATATAAAGAGATTGTTAAAATGGCTCTGCCATAACCAAATAAGAGGAAAAAACACCTTCCTTTTGTTTATAAAGTAGTGATTTTAGTTTGCTCTATGGAAGTCACTATTTTAAACTGACAGATAGGAAGTTTAATTAGATTAAAAGCAAAAATATTCTCAATGACTTTGAAAATCCCAATGAGTTATCAAATATAGGTACTCACCCCTTCGTTACAACGTGGGACTGGAATTTTTATTACTCAGCAATGTGGTCACAAAGCTGATGTCGTGTCATGGCTCATGTGACCGGGCTCTCTCGCCTCTTTCCAACTCCGAGGGCATCAATCACGTTAGCCAAGGGATCCGCAAAGTTGGCTCTTTTAAGACTGGTGGACTTCAACTTCCAGAATTTTGAGAGTTGAAGTCCACCAGTCTTAAAACAGCCAACTTTGCAGACCCCTGCGTTAGCCCAAAGCCTGGCGCTGGGCTTTGCTCCCCCATCGGTGGAGCCCCGAGAAGCGAGGAGGGAGAAAAAGAGCTCAAAAGAGCTACATTGTTGCTAAACGCAAAGGGGGTGGGGAGAGCCAGCCCAGGCAGGCAATAGCCGATCTCGCAGCAGGTCTGAAGTGGGGGGGGGGGGGAGAGGGGGAGCAAAACTCCAGGCAGGGCTCTCTGACTCTTCTAATTCCACGTGAAAACTGTCGTTGCCTCTGAAGCATTCGCTCCGGTGTTTTAAATCTTTAAGAAAGACCCCTCTCCCTTCCTTTTTTCTTTTCCACCCGCACAGAATCACAGATTAGAGAATCCTGAAGTCGGGCGGGGCTGGTTGAGGAGGGAGGAAAAGAGCTCAAAGGAGCTACATTGTTGCTAAACGCAAGGGGGGGGGAGGAGAGCCAGCCAGCCAGCCCAGGCAGGCAATAGCAAATTAGCCGATCTCTCGCAGCAGGTCTGAAGTCGGGCGGGGCTGGTTGAGGAGGGAGGAAAAGAGCTCTCAAAGGAGCTACATTGTTGCTAAACGCAACGGGGGGGGGGGGGAGGAGAGCCAGCCAGCCAGCCAGCCCAGGCAGGCAATAGCAAATTAGCCGATCTCTCGCAGCAGGTCTGAAGTTGGGGGGGGAGGGAGAGCAAAACTCTCCAGGCAGGGCTCTCTGACTCTTCTATACAATTTCTTGTATATCAAAATAATTCTAGTTTACCACCAAATTCTTGTCTAGCCTAATATATACCCCTCCCTCCCTCCACCCTCCACCCTCTCCCCCAACCCTCCTCCACCTCTCCCCCCCCCCCGACTTCCCAGAACCCAGTACAAGGTATGGATTTCTAACAAACACAGTCTAAAATCCATTGAGGGGGGGGGGGGGGGAAAGAAATAAAAAAATAATAACATTCTACATTGACCTTAGCTTCTTCTTGCTGAACCAACTTTAAACAATTTAAATCATTTCTGATCTTAAGCAGAGGCTAACTGGAATTTCTTGGTCCCGTATTTATTTTGTATATAGTCAATCCATTTTTTTCCAGTCTCGTTTATATCTCTCATTTGAGTGATCTTTAAGATATGCCGATGTTTTAGCCATCTCGGCTAAGTTTGTAACTTTCAATGTCCATTCTTGAGTTGTAGGAAAGTCTTCCTTCTTCCAGTATTGCGCCACCAACAGTCTTGCTGCCGTTATTAGGTGCAGAATCAAGTTAGTCTCCACCGCTGTAAAGTAGCATCTAGAGAGCCACATCTCCAACATTTAGGCTGTAAGTTCGGATACAGAGAAGCCAGCTTTTTAGGATCTAAATGCCATCTATAGAACATCTCGTAAACATTTTCTCTCAGATTTTGAGCTTGTGTAAATTTCACATTTCTTACCCAGATTCTTTCCCATGTATCCAGCATGATCTGTTCTTCAATGTTTTGAGCCCACTT
>NW_028261383.1:18926911-19046911 GCF_051295495.1 Thamnophis sirtalis | reverse complement strand
TATATATAAAATTTAATAAAATTAAAAAAAACATAAATATAACAAAGGCAACATTAAAAATATTGGGTTTCTGTCATGGAAGAACTCTTGTGACAAGCTGATTGACAGATGGTGGAAGCAGTTAGCTTCCTCCCATAATTGGGGCTTACCAGGGGTTGTAAAAATCTATATATATATATATATATGTATTGTTGCGACGTTGGCTCCTCCCCTCAGCTACCATTTTCTGATTGTTTCTTTTGAACACCAGGTTTATGCCTAAGAAGTTTTCTTTCATTGGATCTGTGAATCCAGCTAAGTCCTTGGCCACTACCTAGAATGGGCAGATGGATTGGGCCTTGCATCACATCTCCCATGTGGTAATCTTTGAGTGTCATTTGGGATAGAAAAAGACTTGAATAAGTCCATTGAAGGAAAACATGAAGGGAGTCTGACTAAACTTGTTAGGATAATCCTTTCAAATTTCATGGAGATATGGGCCATGAAACACCAGTATTTTGCCACCCTCATTGTGTCTGCTAATAGTAATGCAGTAGCTTTATCTAGGGTGACCTGCTTCTTATTGGTTAGGGAGGTCCACTCAGATCATCTGCTGGGCCTCGGGGAGATTTATTGAGGCTATCTGGAGGATGAAATTATTGAGATTTGTGCTGACCTGGACAGAGAAGGTCAAGACCCAAATCACTTCCTTAAAATCTTGCCAAGATCTCTGGCTCAGCTCCACCTGGGTCTTTCTGAAGACCTTCACACAATTGCCTGAGGCTGTGATCATTGCTCTGCCTAGCTTTGTCCTTGCAAGTCCAGCCAGGTGGCCTCTAAGTCACTAAAATTGTGCTAATTTTTGCAGCTGGTTGTTCTGCAGAGAGGTGACAAGAAACTCCTGATCCTGACAAGGAGAACCATGGGATTCCAGTCCCTATGAAGGCAAATGGCTGACAATAAAGCAAGGGTCCTAGAGAGCCAAGAGTGACAGGAGGGCTACTGGAGGTCTGTAGGCCTTCCTGGCAAGGTCAGCAAGGGCGGTCTGGAAGAGAGGAAAGCAGATGGAGTTTTTGGGTGTGGTCCAAAAACTCTTTTGATGGAAGGGCCTCCTCACATACAGTTGAGCCACACTGACCTCAAAGTTAGCACTGTCAACACAGAACAAAAATGTTCTTTGCTTCCTTCCTTCCTTTTCTCTACTCTTTGACTCTCTCCAGTCAAAGTAAGAAGCTTGCAGATTTCAAACCAACCTAGAACTAAGAAGAAATTTCCTGAAAGTTGGAACAATGAATCAGTGGAATGGCTTCCCTCTAGAAGTTGTGGGTCTTCCAACACTGGAGGTTCCCATGAAGAGATTGCACAACTAATGGGAGGGTTTCCTGCTTGAGCAGAGAGTGAGACTAGAAGACCTCCCAGGTTCCTTACTGTTATTCTGTTATTCTCCTTCAGGCATGAAGACTATTTTAGCAAATTAAGTTGTTAAAGGGGATAGAGATTTGAGGGCAGAGGTGAAGAGTTTCATTTCAGTACCTCATTTTTTTTCTGGAGGTTGGAGTTAAAAGATGAACAAGTTTGTCTCTCTCAGCTTTCTCTGTTCTTTATTGAAGAAATTTAGATTTTGAGGGGAGGGAGGGTGTTCAAAGAAGGAAGGGAAATTTTTTTAGAAAGCTCATCCTGGACTTGCCTTGGCATTCAGTGTCTGGTTTCCCAAAACTAGCAAGAGCCAGGGGAGGTTTGCAGTCTCCCAACAGCCTGAGGATCAGGGTGGGAAGCTTCCAAAGCAGCCGTCATTTCTACAAGGTCTTCTCAGAGTATGGAAAGTGGTGGCCACTTCCAGGAGGCAATGGGGACCAGGCCCAAGCACTGCAGGGTCCCATTGAGGCAAAATTGAAGGAGGGGAGGCCTCCAGGCAGAAGGGAAGATGTTACCAAACCACATCTGGATAGATACAGGACCCCCAACACTTCTATACCAGAGAGAGAGAGCTCAATGGGGGTGCAAGGAAGTCAAGAGGAGGCTTGCACCCCCTGAAGACAGAGCTCACATTTGGGGGAAGGAGATGGCAAAGGGGGCTCTCGTGGTGGTGGGTGACCCCTGCAAGCAGAAACATGGTGGCATTTATGTTAACATCTTATTTTCCACAGGGTAAAACACTTTGATATGAGGGAAGCATGACAGCCCTGATGTTTAGTGGGGAAGAGAGTCCAAAGTATGAAATCATCCAGTGACACTTTTTGCCCAAGGAGATCCTCTCTAGGGCAGCCATTTCTAGGTGGGGGAAGGGAAAGGCTCTTCTGGGACTTCAGCCTCCCCTCCCTCTGCATTTCTCTGAGGCTTTTTTCTCTTCTCTTTCTCATCATACTTAAAACCTTTTAATTTCATCCTTATTTGAAACTCCCTCCCTACCTATCTTTATTTATTCAACCTCTTCTCTATGAAGCTGATTGGTGGCTGAGTTCCCAAGCAACCATTCTTCCCTCCTGTTTGATTGGCTACTGCTGGGTTGCCATGACAACAGGGCCAGCCCAGCCACTAGGGAGAGAGAGGGGTTCCCTGAGAACTGGAGGGGTGAAGGAGAAAATATTCTCTCTTTCAGGGAAACCTTCTCATATGAAGGACAGAATCAGAGGAAGAGAAGATCCAAGAAATGTTTTTCAAAGTGTTTAAAAAAATGAAGAAAAAATTTCAAGTCTTTGACAGAAGAAAAAAAGGAAAGAGAACTAAAAACAGATAAAAAGGAGGAAGATGCAGTAAAATTGGACATGTAAGGAAAATTGTGTGGATAAAGGGCTTATAGAAATTAGAGCGCGGAAATAGAAAACGGTTTTAGCATTAAGATTAATTTTGGCATTAGTTGAAAGGATTCATAATTTATAATTTCTTTATGGGAAAAAACATGCAAGATTTCCTTTTATGAAATGAAAATTCCTCCACATCCATTGCAGACAAAAATTTGTTCATGTTTCCAGTCCTTTTAGAGTATTGAGTCTCTATCAATCCCTTGACCAGCAACAATTTGACCACCAGGTCCCCAGGATGAGGCCACTGGGGAGTTATGTTTTCTTATTTTTGTGGCAAGGTGCCCTGACAATTTGACTACCAGGTGTCCAGGATGAGGCCAGGATGAAGCCACTCTCCCAGTTGATGTCAGGGTAGTTAAACTCCCCCATTTATGGTTCTCCAATTATTTGATGTGCTTACTATATACTTAGTTAACTGACTAGCAAAAAGTTCATCTATTTTCTCTGGTTGGTTGGTTGGCCTATAGTATACACCTATAGCAGTGCCACCCCCCCCAATTTTATATTGACCCAAATGCATTCAAGACACTTTTCATCATTCTTGTCTTTTATTTCTGTAAATATTTAATTATTTCTTACATATAGTGCAACTCCACTTCCTCTTTTATTTGTTCCTTTTAAATAATTTAAATCCCTCTAGCTGTATATTCCATTATGGGGAGACTCAGTGCTGCCACTTGTGTGCTGGACCCATGTCCCTCTTGGTTAGTTTTGGCTTCCCGGGAGGTGACACGAGGCTGGTTCCAGGTGATTACAATGCTTCATTGAGAGTGGGGTTCTTTCCCATCGCCTTGAAGGAGGCAGTGGTGAGGCCCCTCCTTAAGAAGCCTGTTGCGATATATGTGCAGGTATGCATTCAGCCATACTGTAACACGTATAGAACAGAACCAATAATTAACCATATGATTAAATCAGTAAACTAAAAGCAATAATTGGCCATATGATTAGATCAGTAAGACAAACTGTCCAACTCCAAGCGTTGATTAAATCAGTACCCTTAACACTAAACAGATCAGCAACCACAGACTTGTAACTAAGCGTTGATTAAATCAGGGGTTACAACTGTTTAACTCTCAAACATTAATTAAGCATTGGATGTTTGCATGATGATAAAAGGTTTATTGACTATGAGTGTTCTTCGAGTCTACATGAGAGTAAATGAGTTACCATATACTGTAAACTTGCACAATCATGATTGGTCCGCATTGGCTATGTGAATCCACCCCCCCTTGTGTATGCTCAATAAAAGAAGCCCCCAGACTTCGTTCTGGGTCGGTTTCGTCCCGAAGGAAATTCGTGTCCGAGTCTTCTTTCCTCATTGGCTTCATGAACCACCCGCGGAGAAATCGCATCTGGTGACCCCGACGTGATGATCCATGCTGCCCATCTCATCTCACCCTCGGCCGGGAAAAGCCTCGCACCCAGGGCCGGCCGTCTGCGAACGGAGCACCCTCTCAATTCGTGAGTATGGGATCGGGTTTCTCGAAAGAACAGGAAGCACACCTTCATGAGCTTCGGGATATCTAAATTTTCTAGTGTAATTATTCAAGCGATGGGCAAGTCGCTTCCCGTTTTCCCCTCAAAAGCATTTAATTGACTTATTGACTGATGTCTAAAATCATTGTCCAATCTACCCGGAAAAAGGGGTCTTTAAAGCTCTCCTTATGGATAAAATTGGGCACCTACTTCCATGAGGAACCCCGAGCCCCTCCGGGCGTTTTAACAACATGGCGTTTACTTATCAAAAAAGCCTAGCAAGCCCCTTCCTCTTCCCTTCTCTCTTCTTCTCCATCAACATTGAAACATGTGATCCCCTTTTCTGTTCAGGGCTCAAGCCATGTGGCCCTGTCCAACAGTAAACCATCTTTCCAAGCAGCCTCCATGTCTCCAGTGTCTTCTTCCCCACTTGGAGCTGAACCCAGAAGGACATTTCTCTCAACAATTGGCGACCCACAGATGGGACTCCAAGCTAGCCTAACCAATGGATATGGCCCAGGTAAGCCTCCCATGCCGGCACAGACCCCATTGAGTCTGTGGGTGGACTTTATCTTGGCCTTAACCATTGGATCTAGGTTTTAAAGGGGTTTTGAGTTTGAGCTCAAAGGCTGCCTGGAAAGAAGGTGAGTACCTTTAAATTTTAATTCTCTAAAGTTTAAATTTTTGTTGTTGTTTCTGTTGTTCTGTGATAATACAGGAAAACTAATTTGGCTACATAAAGGTACTTAAAAGAAAAGGGAAAAATGTTGAGGTTTCTTTTTTTCCTCCTGTCTCTTTGTCTCTTTGTCTTCTATGTGGTTTGTTTAAGATTTGTGCCTTCCCTAATTTAACAGATTTGTGCTGGGGATGTAGGATGTGAAAACCTGAGAGTTCTGTTTTTTCCCTTCTTATTTTCTCCTTGTTCTTGTGTAAATGTGTGCCTAAGTCTTTGTGCACCCTCAAGGTCTAAACTGGCAGAAATTGCCTTCGCTCAGTTTGTCCCCCCCCCAAAAGAGTACAGAGAAGTGTTTTTTTTCCTTCCTTCCTTCCCTTTGCCTTAAAGTAACAACCCAGGAAATGTTCTAAGTTCATTTACAGGAAAAGTTTCATCCTTGCTTCTATCGTGTGTTTAAATGATTTTACCTGTTTATTTCCTTCCTGAAGCATGTGAATCCAAACCCCACTTTGCATCTGTGATATCCCCATAATGTTACCAGTTTATCTGTTTAGTAACTGATGATTTTACCTTTTTTTAAATTCTGCCTGCAAGCTTTCTACCCTCCCCAAGCCCCTCCCTTACCCTTAATCCCCCAACAATGCCTTTTCTGTGGGGGAGGGAACCTTGTTTTCATGTTTTTCAGGCCTGGAAGATTTACTCTTCAGGTGAGTAAAGATTTTCTTCTTTTGGGGGAGGAGGAGAGTTTAGCCTTGTGTGTGTATGTATAAGATGAAGGAAATTCCTACTAAAGGTTTGCCTTCACCCTGAGTAAAAACCCTCTGCACATTTATCTGGCCAACCTACTCGAAACCTGGCCCCTAGAAGACAGTTTTCATTTAGATTTTGTAACAAATTTGCTGATTTTCTGGCCACCATCAGATGAACTGAAGATAAATTCTAACTGAGTTTCTTCCCCAAAGCGATTAAAGCCTGACTGAATGGGAAGACCTAGGTAATTGGACTTGATTACTTTGATGTAATGTCTGTTAAAAAAAATTCTTAGGTGTGCATCTAATAACATGTAGAATTGAATTGAATTGATGTTTGATCAGCTAGCTAAATAAAGACATTTGAAGATTTAAAGTGACAGAACCTCCCCCAGGCCTGAAAGTGTTGTTTCATGGTATGTGTGCATGTGTGTGTGTAATCATTTTCAGACCTGGAGGGAAGTTGAGATCTCTTAATAATAGAAAATGGAGCTCATTGGCTTATGTACAGCTCCCTGAAATAATTATAATAACTGCTTTGTATGAAAGAAGAATGAAATGGGATATTTTTGTGTGTGAAATTAATTTACACAAGCAGTCTGATTGCAGTGCAAATGTACAGTAAGCTGCAAGATTGTTTAATGGTATGTGTGTGTATGCTTGTGTGTTATCATTTCCAAACCTAAAGGAGGGTGAGATCCTCTAATAAATAAAATGAAGCTTGGTGGCTTGTGAAAAAGCTTCCTGAAATAATTATAATGATTGGTTGGCATGAGCAAGCATGATTGCAGTATGAATGTATATGTCCCCGAAAGTGATAACTGAAGAGATCCAAAGACCTGTGATTGCCTGCGTAAACCCCCCCCCTTTTTTTTTCCCCTCTGAGTCATTCTTTGGAGGGAAGCAGGAAAGGTGGGGAGAGAGTGTGTGTCTGCTCATTTTTACAGTGAACATGTGTATGAGATACCTGTGAATGCCTCTGTGCATTCCCCCCCCTTCTTTCCCTCATTCTTTTTGGGTCATTGAAGAGTGGCTGAAGTTTTCTGCTCATTTTAAACAATTTTTATTTCCTCTCTCTTCTGAGAAATTTGGAGTAAATGGGTGACTTGCTCCTTCACCTTTACCTTTTACTGTTATCTTTTCATCTATAAAAGTTATGCAGTTACATTTCCTTTTCTGCTCTGAATGCAATTTTGGTTTTTCTCTTTTCCTTCTGGAAATTTTTGAGGTTTAAAATGCTTAATTAAACCTATAAACAGAAATGATTTTGAGATATTTTGCTTACATTTGTAAATGTTTTAACATACTTGATGAGAATTTGCTTCCATCTGAATGGAATCTAATATTTTGGAGTGTTGACTCAAAGTACCTCTTTTTTTTAATTGCATTTTTTAAAAGCTGTTTTTCTTCCCTTTCTCTTCTACATCTGAGTGCATTTTTAAAAGCTTGTGAGTCAAGGTACTCTACCCTATGATATTTTGTTTGTTTGTTTGCAACACAAGTTGTTGTCTCTTTTGAAAATTTACTCATCTTACTGCAAAAGTGTTTCAATCATAGAAGCAGTGGGAATGTCCTGTTCCATGAAATTTACATCATTTACATTGTCTGCCTTCTGGAATAATGTTTGGATTTCCACATTTGGACAGAATGGGTGAGATTCCACAACATGGGACTAAAGATAAACATTAACATTTGAATTGGCTGCTGGTGATTGCATTCTGATAAAACCTGACATGAGGAGAAAAAAAACTTAGCCAAGCCTGGGACAGACTCTACCTGACTGACCACTCTTATCAGCAAGCTAAGCCTAATGCCATCCAGCAGATATGAAAGAATGGACCCTGAGATGGAGAAGTAAAGACCAAAGGACTTTCTTCCATCCCCAGAAGTCAGCTGTAAAGACTATAGGGAAGGGTGAAAATTGATCCTAAAGTTTTCTTTCTTTGCCTTCTTCACAGAAATTCATTGTAAGGTTTCTTTCTTGTCTCATTGATATTGTAATCAGTTTTAATGTATTCCTGTAAGAATTGTATTTTGAGAAGGGCTAGCACAGCAATTCTGAACACCTTGGATTTATGTCTGGTGGGAGGGAAAGTTTGTCAAAAATGTCTGTATTTTCTGTATTGTAGAAGCAGCTACACACACACACACACAAGAAAGAAAGAGAGAGAGAAGAGCCTATTCAGAATTAGATAGAAACTATCTCCTCCTAGGTTGATTTTTCCTAGGTTGATTTTTGCCCCAGGCACAAAAGCCTGAATTGCACATTAGCTAAACTCAATTTGGCCTCACTAAAATAAAAGCCAGGGCAGGTTGAAGAACCATCCCTTTTGCTTGTTTAAAACCTATCTGGAAGCTCATAAAAAGTGATATCTGAAACTAATTGGCATGGAAAATTGGATACTGTAAATTTCTTTCCAGAAATTTGTACCCTCGTTGCTAGACCTTCATGGTTGAAAGCTAAACACATGTGCATTCCACTCACATGTTTTGAAGAGAAAACAAAAGAAAGGAGAGTATGTAGGAAATTTAATCTTACAAATTGTTGTCTTCAAATTGATGAAACTGGCAAGGTAGTGGCCGATCTCACCGCGGACTTGCGGAAATTGGTTCACGTACCCGTGCAAAAGTGGACAGGATTAATGGATGATGCAGGCTTCCTGGGAGGAATTTTTCGCAATTGGAAACAAGCCGCCTTCATGGCAGGCATGGCGCTCCTAGGGTTTCTCCTTTTACCCTGTTTAATCCCAGTGATCCGAATCATCATTCAATCCACAGTAGAAAGTATGACACAGGGCAAAAACATTAACACAGCAATCTTTGATTCGCAACACAAAGCCCTACTAACAGCATTCTCTGATGAAGACCCAGAGAAAAACGATACTCCCTTCCGACTCCTCAAAATTTAAAACAAAAGGAGGAGAAGTTGCGATATACGTGCAGGTATGCATTCAGCCATACTGTAACACGTATAGAACAGAAGCAATAATTAACCATATGATTAAATCAGTAAACTAAAAGCAATAATTGGCCATATGATTAGATCAGTAAGACAAACTGTCCAACTCCAAGCGTTGATTAAATCAGTACCCTTAACACTAAACAGATCAGCAACCACAGACTTGTAACTAAGCGTTGATTAAATCAGGGGTTACAACTGTTTAACTCTCAAACAATAATTAAGCATTGGATGTTTGCATGATGATAAAAGGTTTATTGACTATGAGTGTTCTTCGAGTCTACATGAGAGTAAATGAGTTACCATATACTATAAACTTGCACAATCATGATTGGTCCGCATTGGCTATGTGAATCCACCCCCCCCTTGTGTATGCTCAATAAAAGAAGCCCCCAGACCTCGTTCTGGGTCGGTTTCGTCCCGAAGGAAATTCATGTCCGAGTCTTCTTTCCTCATTGGCTTCATGAACCACCCACGGAGAAATCGCAGAAGCCTTTCCTGGACCCAGCCTCTTTAGCCAACTATCGTCCGGTCTCCAACCTTTGCTTTGTAGCGAAGGTTGTTGAGAGCGTGGTAGCACGTCAGTCACAAGCTTAGGATGAATTAAGTCTTTGTCCAAAACTTAAACCAGGATTCCAACAAAACATGTAGGTCAGTACCAAACTCAGGTTTTGACTTTTATCCAGAGCCCGCCAGCTTCAAAAGTTTGGGACAGACCTGGTCTCTCCATTTTAAAGTTCCCAATTAGCCCTGGCAATCAGGAATCCATGGGTATGTGCTACCTCTGAACCCTCAGCCACCCTTGATTCTGCAAAGCACTTATTTTTTGCTCCACTATCATGGGCTTTGGGAGAGTAGCCACCACAAGGGATGGAAAGCAAGCAAGGCTAGGAGGCATCAGGAAGGAAGGCTAGGATGAGGGATGTCTATGGGGATTCTTGGCATCCATGATGTCCCAAAGATGTTTTTTTTTTCCAAAGGGAGGGCAAGGTTAGCCGGCTCATGGCAGAGGGCTTAGCTGCAGCTCAGACGAGACAAGAAACTGCAGGGAGCCTCCCGCATGTTGCACCCTCCTCCCAGCCTTTGCCTGTGTCTCTATGCTGTTTTTAGGCACCCACCGTGTCCGGCTGCCCCCCCCATCCCAGTCCCCACTGCAGCTGCAACAGAGGCAGCTTCGGGAGATGCTCGACCTGCGGGCATCTGCAGGTACAGTGGCTGTGGCCTGAAAAGCTTTGCAGCCACACATCTGTGAGTTTGTCAAGATACCCCCCCTCCCCACCAGGCTAACGTCTCCTGAAGTGGCTGGCTGCAAAGATTGCCATCCCTCCCCCCATGTCACCTTCGTGACGCTGGCAGCTTCAAGAAATGCTCGCCCTCTGGGGACAGGGGTTGTGGCCCGAAAAGCTTCACAGCCAGGTGTCTCCGAAGTTTGTTGGGGCACCACTCCTCCTCACCAGGTTAACCACTCCCAAAGTGGCTGGCTGCAAAGCTTGCCAGGCTTCCCCCCTGACTCACCTTCGCAATGCTGATGGCTTTAAGAGATGTTTGCCATGCGGGGAAAAAGGGCTGTGGCCAGAAAAGCTTCGCAGCCAGGAATCTGCAAAGTTTGTCAAGGTGCCCCCCTCCCCACCAGCCTAATCTTTCCCAAAGTGGCCAGCTGGAAAGCTCAGCTTGCCCTGCAGAGACATGGGCTCTGGATCTAGACAGACAAGCTTTGCAGCCACACATCTGTGAAGCTTGCTAGGGCACCCCCACCCTCCCTGCCAGGCTATCCTCTCCCAAAGTGGCCAGCTGCAAAGCTTGCCAGGCCGCCCACCCCCACCGCCTAACCTTCAAAACGCCGGTGGCTTCAGGAGATGCTCAGCCTGCATGGACAGGGGCTGTATCCTGAAAAGCTTAGCATCCATGTGTCTGCCAAACTTGTCTATATGCGAAGCTGGTAGGGGTATACACCCCTCCCTGCCAGGTAATGTCTCCCAAAGTGCCCAGCTGCACAGCTGGCCAGGTCCTCCTTGCCTCACCTTCACAATTCTGGTGGTTTTGAGGGAGGCTCACCCTGCAGGGACAAAGGCTGTATCCTGAAAAGCTTCTCAGTTATGTGACTGTGAAGCTTGTCAGGGTGCCCCCCTATCCCACCAGCCTAATCTCTCCCAAAATGGCCAGCTGCAAAGCTCGACTTCAGAAGATGGTTGCCCTGCTGGGACAGGGGCTCTGGCCTGACAAGATTTGCAGCCACACATCTGCAAACTTGTTGGGGTGCCCTTCCTCCCTGCCAGGCTTACCTCTGCCAAAGCGGCCAGCTCATGTCTACCAGATTGCCCCCAACCTCACCTTTGCAACACCAACAGCTTTGGGAGATGCTTGCTGTGGCCCATAAAGCTTTGCAGCTACACATCTGCAAAGCTTGTCCATCTGCAAAGCTTGTTGGGGTGCCCCTTCCCCCTCATCAAGGCAGCTTCCCTTACAGCGGCCGGATGTGAAACTTGCCAGCCCCCCCCCCCCCTCGCCTCACCTTCTGAATGCCAACAGCTTCAAGAGAAGCTTCCAATGTGAGGACAGGGGCTGTGGCAAGAAAAGCTTTACAGCCACACATCTGCAAAGCTGGTTGGGGCACCCCCCCTCCATGCTCACCTCTCCCAAAGCGGCTGGCTGTGAAGCTCGGCTTCAGGAGATGCTCGCCCTGCGGGGACAGGGGCTCTGGCCCAACAATCTTCGCAGCCACGTGTCTGAAAAGCTCCAGGCTAACCACTCCCAAAGCAGCCAGCTGTGAAGCTCAGCTTCGGACAATGACAACCTCTCTCACAGTGGCCGGCTACGAACATTGCCGGCCCCTCCCCCTCCCCTCCCCTTTGCAATGCCAGTGGCTTTGAGAAATGCTAGCTCTATAGGGACAAGGGCTGTGACCCAGAAAGCTTCATAGCCACACATCTGTGAGGCTTGTTGGGGTGCCCCCCTCCTCACCTCCTCAATGCTGGCAGTTTCAGGAGATGCTCACCCTGAGGGGACAGGGGTTCTGGCCTGACAGGCTTCAGAGCTACGTGTCTGCAAAACTTGTCAGGGTGATCCCCCCTCCCCACCAGGCTAACCTCTTTCAAAGTGGCCAGCTGGGAAGCTTGCCCAGCCGCCCTCTGCCTCACCTCTGCGAAGGCGAGGCAGGGCGAGCGTCCAAGTAGGTGAACCGTTTCGGGGGCATGGCTAGCCATAAGTCACTACTGGTTCTGCAAACTAGGCCAGCATACCACTACTGGTTCATCCAAACCGGTCTTAATTGCTAGGAACCCAGCTCTGCAAAGAAAGCTGCATAACAATGATTTCTTTTTTTAAAAAAAATAACAGTGCCTTCACTTGTCCCTTTGGTCTAAATGAGCTCTTTTGATGCTGAGGGAGCCAAGATCCAGTCACAGAGAAAAATACCCCAGGTAAGGAAAGGTGTGAACTTGCTCCTAATAAAATAACCCTGTTTTTTGGCAATGCTGTCATTTTCCAAAGACCGTAATTTTTGACTTTGATTTATCCATAATCAGGTAATTCTTATGAGAGAAGGACCCAAATTGTCTTAACAGCATATACAACAATTAATGTCATATTCACAGCACCCTTGTATTGCTTTCTGGTAAGAATCAGTCCTACTTCTCAAGGCTCCATTCATCCTAAAACAGGGGTCTTCAACCTATGAGCCACTGCCTACCAGTGGGCCACGATGGAGTTGCGACCAGACCACAGAAATGGCCAGCAAGTGTGCATGTGCATCTACCCATTTTCACAGTCCATTTAAGCCAGCAGCAGCATGGAACCATCCCCTCTGCCACCCATCCTTCCCCAGTGTACAAAGCTGGAAATGTTGGGGAAATGTGCCCTAAAAGAGTCTCAAACAAATGAACATAGAAGATAGAATAATTGGGATGGAAGGCAACTTTGGGGTCTACTAGTCCAACCCTCTGCTAACAGATAAGATTGTATACCATTTCAGACAAAATGAACATCCAGCTCTTTTTGAAGACCTCCAGTAATCCAGCACACAAACCTTCAAGAGGAAAGTGGTTCCACTGATTATTTGTTCTCTTTGTCAGTGATCGCAGAAAAGGCTTTGAGTAGGATCAGCATTCTGAGTTTCATTTTAAGAGCAATCAGTTTCTTTCATAATATTTCTTTGTTCACTGTGTCAAATGCCATCAAGGCAGCAAACCATTCTTTCCTCTGACTGTTATATTTTAGATGCTGTGATGTTTCAAGACAAAACAATTGTCAATGGTGGATCACATCTGTTTAAGACTGCTGGTTCTTCTACAAGGAATGCACTTTTCATCTACCTACTCTCAACTCTATTCAAGGGGAAGTTAACATAGATTTTACTTACATCTGTTAAAGAAATGGGCTTGGAATTGCCAGGGTCCATTTTCTCCCCGTTTTTATATATGGGAACTACAATTGCCATCTTGTAAAATTAGATATTTATAATTCTTTTATAAATTGGTTAATTCATGTTTGAGGATATCATTACATTGGCTAATATCATGAAAAAGTGAGTTTCCATTGATGCTACACCTTCCTATTGTACAGAAGACCCTTTGATTGAACACAGAGCCTCTCCTCATCTTCACAATCATGCAACAGAAGCCCTCAAAGCAATGGGGAGACTGCCATCAGTAAATATTCCTGTTTTCCACATTGCTCCCTCTCCACTGTTATCCCAATCCCGAGTCATGACACCTAAAAGCAGAGTTTGAATTTCATAGTGATGAAATGGTTGGCTCTATCACTCACTCACTCACTTACACACACACCAACAACCCACTCACTTTGCCAGCTAGAGAAACACAAAAACAAACCTGGGTGACTTTGTAGGGGCCTACTAATGTTGACATCTGGATGGAGATGTCTCTGTCAGCTGAATCAACAAGAGCCAAAAGGTTGTCCTTACTTCCACAGCTGTAGTTGGGAACATTGGCTTCTCCAGTAGACAGCATATCCAACAAGGCATCTGAAGTGCTAAGGGTGTTATCATAGTTGTCATAGATGTTGTAGCCAAGAGTGAGATTGTGTAGTAGGTGGGGATTTTTTTTAACCATCTCAATATTGAAAATCATGCATAATATTCTTTTCATTCCATCAGGTAAGCTAATGTAAAACGATGTTAATATTAGGATCATCAATTGGAAAAATTAAACACTTTTAATCTATTTAATTCTCTTTTCCTCCACAAGCTAACCAAGGCTTACGTGAATATCAATCCAAATCAGAGACAAATGAGTCACTCATCACTCTGCAATGTTGTGAATGTTCAGAAAATAGGATGGAGATAGTTCTCCAAAAGGACTAAAATTAAGAAATATACTATTATTTCTAGCCAACTAGTTTCAGCCCAGTAATCAAGTTGCAGATTATTTCAGTCATTAAAACAAATACATAATACATGAGAGAGGATTTTTAATAAGTGATTCACATGAGAGAGGATTTTTAATAAGTGATTCACAAAAATTGTTCTATAGCATGTCATCCTCTATTCCTAAAAAATAAGGAATTGAATCCCAATCTACAGTTACAAAAATATAGAAATGACCTGGCAGAGGAAACTATAACAATCACTACTTTCAGGAAAACTTCATATTCAAGTCATGAACTGAGGATTGAAGAGGAAAATAATGTGGGTTTCTTTAAGGTTTTATTTTCCCTTTAATTTGTATTTGAACCTCTCCTAGAAAATAAGACAAAAGTGAGAGACTGTGGAAATCAAAAGTATTCAAGAAATTAGTCAGCTCCTGCAATATAAGAGTAACTAGAAGAAGGAGGAGGAGGAGGAGGAGGAGGAGGAGGAGGAGGAGAAGGAGAAGAAGGAGAAGAAGGAGAAGGAGAAGGAGAAGGAGAAGGAGAAGGAGAAGGAGAAGGAGAAGGAGAAGGAGAAGGAGAAGGAGAAGGAGAAGGAGAAGGAGAAGGAGAAGAAGGTGTTAGACTTGCAAATGGAGGGAATGAAACTTCAACACAGTGAATGACTTACAACCGAATCTGACTAGAGGGAGCCATGTTGAAAGGTAATATTGCAGGTGTTATTGCTAATACAGAGACGACTATACCAATGAGAAGATCTCCTGGCCTATAATAGCTCCATGGTTTTTCTCCATCCTGGTGGTCCAAATTCAGTGGGCATTTCTTTCTAAGTTTCCCAGAGACTGACTGGGGCAGCAGCAGCATCAGAAACAGAAGCAGGAGGTCCATAATTCATGGGGTTGAATCAATCCCCTTCCTGTTTCTAAAGAACAATTGGAAGAATTAGAAGCAGTCACACAGGATGGAATATCCAATGGCTTTCCTGATTCAGACAAAGCAAGATTCACCTGGAAGAGAGAGAAAGTGCATTGAAGGTCACAGCTGCTGTCTGTCTTGTAACTTCAGGCACAAAAAGCATAACCTGTTACATTTATCCTTTTCTAATACAAGATTGCTTCCATGTCACTTCAGTGTGATGTTTACATCAAAGGCAGTCACTGGAGGAGGAGGAGGAGGAGGAGGAGGAGGAGGAGGAGGAGGAGGAGGAGGAGGAGGAGGAGGAGGAGAGGTCTCAAGGCCTGTGAGGTGATAATTACAGTGAGAAGCAACTTCTCCTTTTGGAATCTTGAACCTCTTCCATCTATTGAGGGGCAGTTGGAGACAAGCACAGATAGACCCCTTGAGGCAGTGTTGTGTAGTGTCACAGTCCTTCCTGTTAGGACATGTCCAGAAAGTGATGCTGCAACAACAGCCAGAACAATGACTTCTGCTGTCCTTCAATGTGGGCTTTTGCCTCCAGAGACTGCTGAGGAGTTTGGTGCCACTCTACATTGGTGACCCTTAACTCTAGTGCTGCCTGTGCTCTAATGCCATGGGAGCAATCATTATCCTTGAACCCAACCTAATGTTAAGAATTTGGGATTTTGCTTTCAATGGGATTTCCATATATTCATCCCAAATTGGAGATTATTTTTGAATTCTTTATAACTAAAGATAAATTTAATTTGCCATTTTTCCTAGAAACTTTTGCATGAGAAAAGACTCAGACACAAGAAAGGGATGGCCTGTTGACTGAATCATTGGCTAATAGAGAGATGATTATAGAATAGTGGATAGACGTTTTTGTTTTATTTTCCTTTTGTCTCTTCCACACTGAGAGCCTTTGAATTTTCAAGTTTCATGGTTTCGTAACAACCACTGTGTGCTGTGAGATCTACAGCTGAGATGGTGGCAGCGCCCAGAATGTGGTGGATGCTGTAACATGATTTTTGTCACAACCATCCAGTAGTTGGTTCAGGAGGACCTGGTGGAAGTTCCTCTGGTTTTGGAGATGGTGCAACTCCTGTGACATTCTCATCTGTGATGCTTCATTTGAAACTCCACCCAGAAGACCTCCAAGTGCTTCAAAGGGCCAGTTTGGAGTTCCTTTGTTCTGGTTTAACTTGGTCAATTGCTGATGGATTATGTTTCTTATCTGGAGGGGGAATATTAATATTACAGCTTGGCCTTGAAGGGAGAAATGTGGGAGGGGATTTTGAGTGAGTGGGGAAGCGGAAGGAATAGACAGGTCCATCCTTACAATGAGGAGCACAGGATGACCAATATACCAGCTCCATTATTTGAAAGTTGACCCACTGTAGAGTCCTCAGCTTCCACTCTCAGTGTCTGCTAGTAGCTCCAGATTCCAGGTGTTGTCTGTGAATTGGAGTGCCAGGTTGATGTGTAACATGGCTTCTCCTCTCCATCATGTTACTGTCATGTCTCACTGAAGCCCAGCCCAGCCCAGAGGGAAGGAAAACTCTCCTCATTTGGAAATGTGGCCACCTAATTTGTGGGTTTGTGTCTGGTGAGAACCTAGGGAAGTGGAGGAGAGGTGGCTGTGGTCATCAATGGTTTATTGTAGCCTTTCAGAAGGCTGCATATAGAGCTTTCTTTTGTCCCTGGGTGGCTGCAAGAACATTTCCTCAGTCTGGTGAAGTATATTGTGTGAATGTGGCTTTAACAGGAACAAAACTGTCTCCAGCTTATTTCTGTTATAAATGATTGTTCAGCTATTCCCTGCTGAATTAATACACATAATTCACTAACCCTTTGGCCAACAGGTTCTCAACCTCAGAAAATTAACCATGGTTAAAAGTTGCAAGTGTGAATGCAGCCTTTGGTGAAGTGACCAGGTTAAGTGGGTTGTATGGCTATGATCAGAGCCTGTCTATGGTCAAGACCTCAGGACAATAACCAGGAGACCATGAATTCTACTCCTCCCTTGGGCACAAAGGCAGCTGGGTGAACCTGCTCCAGCCAATCTCTCATGTCCTAGGAAAGAGGCAATGGCAAACCACTTCTGAAACACCTTTCAACCTATGGTCTTTCTGATAACTTTCACACACAATTGACTGAGGCTCTGACCTCCCAGAGTCTGGCTTCAGTCTTTCAAGACCAGCCAAAGTGGGCTACAACTTGCTAAGCTTCAGGCAGGTTGATCTGTGTAGAAGCAGCAGGAAAGTTCCATGAATTTTGACCATGAATTTCAAATACTCATGAAAGCTGCAGGGAGGTTGATAAAGCAAAAGTCCTAGAAGGCCAGGTGGGCTGCAAGAGGTGAGTGTCCCTTCCTGTCAAGGGAAGGGAGGGCATGCTGGAAAAGAGGAAGGCAGATAGAGCCCCTAACCCATCCAGTCAGGGCAGTTTTAGGTGTGGTCAGAAACCTCTTCTCAGAGGGAGGAGCCTCCTCACATGCAGTGGGGCAGTTGAGCCACACTCAACTCAAACTCTCCTAGCAAAGAGAATAATTAATCCGTGGAAGGACTTGCCTTCAGAAGGCAACACTGGGGAGTTTTTAAAAAGTTTGCCAACCATTTGCCTGAGATGGTAAATGGTAGGGTTTCCTACTTGAGGAGGGGGTTAGACTGGAAGACCTCCAAAGTTCCTTCCAACTCTGTTATTCTGTTTTAGGCATGCTGAATTTTCAGCAAATTTTTAAGGGGGATAGAGATTTAAGGATAGAGGCAGAGAGGTTAGTTTTAGCACTAAATTCTGGGGTGGGGGGAGAAGTGAAATAAGAACACCTTTGTCTCTCCCAGGTTTCCTTTGTGGTTCTTTACTGAAGAAATTGGGGTTCTGGGAGGAGGAAGGGGGTCAATGGAGGAAGGGAAAGTTTTTAGGAAGCTCATCCTGAACCTGCCTTGGCATTCAGTGTCTGGTTTCCCAAAACTAGCAAGAGCCAAGAGAGGTTTGCAGTCTCCCAACAGCCTGAGGATCAGGGTGGGAAGCTTCAAAAGCAACTGCCATTTCTCCAAGGTCTTCTCAGAGTATGGAAAATGGGGGCCACTTCCAGGAGGAAATGGGGATCAGGCCCAAGCACTGCAGGGTCCCACTGGGGCAAGATCGAAGGAGGAGAGGCCTCCAGCCAGAGGGGAAGATGTCACCAAACCACTTCTGGATTGAAACAGGACCCCCAACACTTCTACACCAGAAAGAGAGCTTGATGGGGGTGCAAGGAAGTCAAGGGGAGGCTTTCACCCCCTGAAGACAGAGCTCACATTTGGGGGAAGGAGATGGCAAAGGGGGCTCTTGTGATGGTGGGTGACCCCTGCAAGCAGAAACATGGCTGAATTGGTATTCAGATCTTATTTTCCCCAGTGTAAAACAAGTTGATGTGATAGAAGACTGACAGCCCCGATCTTTAATGGGGAGGAAAGTTGAAAGTCTGAAATCATCCAGTGATTCTTTTTGCCTAAAGCCAAGTTCTCCATCAGGAAAGCTTTCCATTTAGGGCCTTCTGGGTCAGTCTGAGAAGTGAACGGCAGCTGACTCCCTCTGTCTCTGCCCAAAGTCTCCCCTGGAGGATTCGGCCAAAGAGCAGAGAGGAAACTTTGAGGATAATAATTCTTCTCCTCACTGGAGATCCCTGGCTAATTCAACTAGTTCTTGGACTCAGAGTTTGTGGGGCTTTTCTCTGGAGAGAAACGGAAGGGAAACAATCCCCACAGGGTTCAAAATGAGAGGGTAGAGGTGGAATTAAATCGGTCATCAAGAATTGAGAGGTTTGAAAGCTCCATGCTTGAAATTGGCCCAGAGGGAAGACATGGCACCTGTGGCTGAAGAAGGAAAAGAAGTCGGGTATTTGTTGGCATGGAGGTTAAAGAGAAAACCCTGGGGATTATTTCATGTCTGAACATGTCACAGAACTGAAATGGCTTCCTACTGAGTTAGAGCCAAAGTTTAATTCATTTTGAAAGTTAATGCTAATCCACCAGAGAAGGTTGATGCAATATAGGTAGTCCTCGACTTATGACCATTCGCTTAGTGACCATTCATAGTTACAATGGCACTGAAAAAAGTGACTTATGGCTGTTTTTCACACTTATGACTGTTGTAGCACCCCCCTCCATGGTCACCTGATTTACATTTGGATGCTTGACAACGGACTCACATTTATGACGGTCCCGGAATCATGTGATCACCTTTTGTGACATTCTGACCAACAAGGTGTCAGCTTCTGCCTTGCTGTTGCTTCAGCTGCCATGAAACGGGGAGGGGGGGCTGGTATTTGGGAGGGGTTATTTGATATGCTGGAGGAATGTTCTAGGATGTACCAGATGTTGGGATTGCACATGCGTGAGTGTTTCCTGCCTGCATCAACGGCTTCGACATTCCATCTTCGGCCTGTCTTTTTGAAGTTATCTCACACCTGACACTTGAAGGACTTATGATTGGCCTGGAGCTATGATCCTAAGGGGTGGGGAATGGGCTATTCTATATATCAATCGCTTTCGCGCCTAATTAAGCAGACTTTGCTTCGCAACTGCTCGCTTGCCATTTATAATTAGTAAAAGTACTTTGGATTTCCTTTCCATGGAGTCTCTTAGTCTTTCTTTCCTAATTATGTAATGGAGTGATGCTGACAAGAAGCAAAGTCTACAAAAACCCTTTCCAGGAGATTTACGTCTACCGATAAGGGAGGTAATGTCGTCTCCGATCAGGGAGGAGGAGGGGGCCGTTGGAGGTGCAGATTCCAGCGGAGTAGGACCTCCCAACCTTTCGCTACACGAGCCCGGCCCGCCCGACCTCTCCCTGCACGAAGATTTATTTCAACTGCAAATTTCCAGCCAGCCTGACCCTCTCCCACCCCGATGGTCGACTTCGGTGGGTCAAAGAGAGGCAGAGACAAGCTGGAATGCTGAAATCACCCAAAGACAACCCCGACAACCTTTGCTGGAGCCGGGAGCCGTGAGAAAACCCCAGACGAGTGAATTCCCTGATTATTGGAGTCAAAGGTACTTTGGGGAAAGGAGGGGGGACGATGAAAGAGACTGGAGAAGCTGGCAGCAACAGGGCCCCATGAGAAAACCCCAGAGGAGTGAATTACCTGATTATTGGGGTCAAAGATACTTTGGGGAAAGAAGGGGGGATGATGAAAGAGACTGGAGAAGTTGGCAGCAACATTACCCACGCCCACCGTCTCCCCCTCCCCCTCGGCCTGCTTCACCCCCTGCGGCTAGAGGTTTTGCTGACCAAGGGGGCCCACCCCCCGAAGACACCGGATGGCTAAAATCCCTCCCTTGCCTGTGCGTTACAATGGTGATTCTGCTGGCCTGGCCTCTTTTCTTATGCAGGTGTTTAATTACATGGAAATTTATGGCCGAGATTTTGAGACTGATGTCATGAGGGTCAGAATGGTTCTTTTATCTTTGGATGGTGAAGCTGCCAAATGGTCAACTGCTTTGCATATGTCTGGCTCTCCCCTCTTGGGGAATTTCAACCGCTTTATGGAGGCCTTCCGCCAACGTTTTGATGACCCTTTAACGGAGAAGCGGAGCAAATTGAAATTTATAACCTTTGAACAGGACGATAGACCTGTCGCCCAATACAACCACTGCGCCAAGGTGGCGCAGTGGTTAAATGCAGCACTGCAGGCTACTGCTAGATCAGCAGGTCAGCGGTTCAAATCTCACCGGCTCAGGGTTGACTCAGCCTTCCATCCTTCCGAGGTGGGTAAAATGAGGACCCAGATTGTTGGGGGCAATATGCTGACTCTCTGTAAACTGCTTAGAGAGGCCTGAAAGGCCTATGAAGCGGTATATAAGTCTACTGCTATTGCTATTGCTATTGCTACATCCAGGAATTTCAGTGTCTTTCACAATACATGAGAGGCTGGGGGGAGGACGCCCTGCTGGACAAATTTGCTTCGGGGTTAGATGAAGACATTTATCAGCAATGTGTCAATCGTAACCTGCCCAGACGTTTGATCACGTGGTTTGAGCACGCAGCGGACGCTGAACTCGACTTAACCAGGCTCCGTTATGCTAAAGAGGAAAGGAGGAAGCGGAAAGAGAGGGCTGCTAAGTCCGCCCCCCCTCAAGCCAGTCAATCACTCTTCAAACGACGAGGTGAAGGGAGGGGGCCCCCTTCAGGCCTCTCCAGACCTTTAACATGCTTCCGTTGTGGAAAATTAGGGCACACCGCCCCCGAATGTCGTGCTAAAATGCCCATCTCTGCTCAACTCCCCCCCAAACGTGAGGAAAAGTCTGGCAGAGTCTCAGAGAAGAAGAAGAAAGAAACTGCTTTCGCTGTGGACTCCAACCCCCCTCCTTTCGCCCAGCCATTAGAGGGAGACGCGGACGCCAACTCCTCTTCTTCTGAGGACTCCAATGATGACACATCGCCTCACTGGGTGAGTTCAAACAAGGGGGCCCTGCTAATCCCCATAGAGTTAAAAGTACCCCCTGAGGGGCAACCTGCCACCCTTCAGGCTTTACTCGATTCTGGCTGTTCCCGGTCCATGATCAATCCAGCCATGGTGGAAAAATTGGGCCTCAAATTGCGCACTTTGAAAACCCCAATTGTGTTTTGCCAAATAGATGGATCTATTGCAGGGGGGGGGCGCCCATTTTTTTACGGAGCCTTTGGAAATGAAGATGGGTACCCATACTGAACTAATTTCCTTTGTGGTCGCACCTGGCATGGACAGGCCACTCATTTTGGGCATCCCGTGGCTCCGGAAGTGGAACCCTCACATAAATTGGCGGACTGGCCGCTTACGCGTTCGCTCGAAGGTGCCTCCAGTGGGGGAGGGCTCTCTGGACCAACCTATAACTGACATTCCTGAAGTGGCCGCTAGAGGGCAGGAGAGGATTGCAGGAGAGGAGAAAATTCCGAAAGAGTATTGGGATCTTAAGGAAGTCTTCAGCGAAAAATCTTCGGACAATCTGCCCCCCCACAGGCCTACTGATTGCTCCATAGACATTTTACCCGGGGTTAAGCTCCCTAAACCCCAGATTTACTCCATGTCACCCAGGGAAATGGAGGAAATGCGTTCTTTCATTGACAAAAATTTGAAACGTGGTTTCATTGAACCGGCTCGACCCAAAGTGGCTGCCCCTGTACTTTTTCGTGAAAAAAAAGATGGTTCTCTTCGTTTATGCTGTAATTTTAAAAACCTTAACGCTATCTCAACTCAGAATCTCTACCCACTCCTGTTGATGAAAGACTTGTTGTCACAGCTAGGGAAGGGCCGCATCTTTACTAAATTGGACCTCCGGGAAGCTTACTATAGAGTCCGCATTAAGGAAGGAGACGAATGGAAGACTGCTTTCAACTGCCCTCTTGGTTGCTTTCAGTTCCGGGTCATGCCTTTTGGCCTACAGGGGGCTCCTGCTGTTTTCATGCAACTTATTAATGACATCTTGCACGATCATCTGTACAAAGGAGTTATCGTATATTTGGACGATATCCTTATCTATACTCGCACCTATGACCACCACGTCGCTCTGGTGCGCACTGTTTTGAAAAAACTCCGGGCCGCTGACCTCTATGCCAAATTGTCTAAGTGTGAGTTTCACCAAACTAAAATTGACTATCTTGGCTATCGCATCTCACCTGATGGCATTGAAATGGACCCTGAGAAGGTGAGGGCGGTCACTGAATGGGACGCGCCCAAAACTCGTAAACAATTGCAAATTTTTTTGGGTTTCGCTAATTTCTACCGTCAGTTCATTCCCTCTTTTGCTAAGATTGCTCTTCCTATTACTAATTTGCTCAAGACGAAAGGCGACCCGAAACCTAAACCTAATAAGCCTTTGGACTGGAACATGGAATGCCAGGCGGCATTCGAGAAACTTAAACGCCTCTTTGCCGCTGAACCAGTACTTAAGCATCCTGACCTAGACCGGCCTTTCGTCGTCCAGGCTGATGCCAGTGATGTCGCCGTAGGGGCCATTCTGCTGCAAGCCAACGACCAAGGTAACCTGCAGCCTTGCGTGTACACCTCCCGAAAGCTCACTGACACGGAGAGGCGTTGGGCGGTTTGGGAAAAGGAGGCGTTCGCGGTCCGTGGGCCCTGGCTACGTGGCGCCATTTCCTAGAGGGCGCTAAACACCCATTTGAGGTGTGGACTGACCACAAGAACCTGGAAGCGTTGCGGACGCCTCGTCGTCTCTCCCCCAAACAAATGCGATGGGCCCAATATTTCAACCATTTCAATTTCACTCTAAAGTATATCCCGGGAGGGAAGAACTTCATGGCGGATGCTTTGTCCAGATTACCTCAATATAATTGCTCTAAACTGAGTATCGTCCAACCGCTCCTGGCAGCTCCGGTACTCACGCGTCAACAGACCCAAGCACAGAGGGAGGTGCCTCAAGATCTACTTTCTGACCTTAAAAAAGCTCTTCCTCACGACAACTGGTTCCTGAACCATCGGGACGAGTGCACCATGAGGGACGATCTACCGTGGATTGGTGCTAAATTATACATCCCCGCGTCCCTACGGCTCGTGGTCCTTCGTCGCGCTCATGACTCCAGATTGGCGGGTCATTTTGGATTCGTAAAAACTTTGCATCTCGTGAAGAGACAATTCTGGTGGCCCTCTTTAAAAAAGGACATTGAACTTTATGTGGCCAGTTGCCCAGTTTGCGCTGCCGCCAAAAGACCGCCAGGGAAACCGCAAGGACTGCTCCAGTCCGTCGCTCGCCCGGTTGCCCCTTGGAAGGAGATTTCTATGGACTTTATTGTCGAGCTTCCCGAAAGCCAGGGGCATACCGTTATATGGGTGGTCACTGATTTGTTTTCCAAGCAAGTTCATTTCGTGCCTTGTCACAAAATTCCTTCCGCCAAGGCATTAGCTAAACTGTTCATTTCCCACATCTACCGTTTGCATGGAGTGCCCGACCGTATTATCTCCGATCGTGGGGTCCAATTTACATCTAATTTTTGGAAGGAATTTCTCAAACGCATTGGCTCCGCCCAGGGCCTTAGCTCCGCCTACCATCCTCAGACTAATGGCGGCTGTGAACGTACAAATTCCATTCTTGAGCAATATTTACATTGTTTCATCAATTATCAACAAGACGATTGGGTCGACTTGTTACCACATGCTGAGGTGGCCTACAACAACTCGGTTCACTCCAGCACGGGGTTCACCCCTTTTCGGGTCGTTTACGGTCAAGATTTTGTTCCTATTCCCGAATTGCCTAGTGACCAACCGCAAGTCCCTTCAATTGCGGACTGGAGTGAGCGTCTCAGTCGCATTTGGCCACTGACCCTTTCCACTTTGGATGCTGCCCATAAAGCCCATAAGAAGCAAGCAGATAAGAAACGCACTCAGCCCTATGAATACCGGCCTGGAGATTTGGTATATTTGTCCACGAGGTTCCTGCACACTACACAGAAGTCAAAGAAATTGGGACCCAAATATGTTGGCCCTTTCCCTATTGTAAAGGTCATCAATCCTGTTTCTGTTCGTTTACAATTGCCAAAACACCTCAACCGAATCCACCCGGTGTTCCACATCAACCTCATCAAACCTGTTCGGGTTTCCCACTTGCGCCCCCCAGATGAACCTCCGCCTGCTCCGTTACTAGTTGGTGGGGAACGTCATTTTGAAGTTCGTGCCATTCTTGATTCCCGCAAGCACCGTAATCGCATCCAATACCTGGTGGCTTGGAAGCACTTTCCTCCCTCCCACACAGAATGGGTTGATAAATCCCATGTTCGTGCTCCCCGTCTACTTCAGGAATTTTATGCTGCTTATCCCGACAAGCCTTGACTTTCTTTTTCCCCCTCCCTCTTCTTTTTGTGTTTTGTTGTTTGTCTGTTTCGTTTTTTTTTTCCAGGCCTAACAGCCTTTTTCCGGGGGACGGCCGGATGTCAGCTTCTGCCTTGCTGTTGCTTCAGCTGCCATGAAATGGGGAGGGGGGGCTGGTATTTGGGAGGGGTTATTTGATGTGCTGGAGGAATGTTCTAGGATGTACCAGATGTTGGGATTGCGCATGCGTGAGTGTTTCCCGCCTGCATCAACGGCCTTGACATTCCATCTGCGGCCTGTCTTTTTGAAGTTATCTCACACCTGACACTTGAAGGACTTATGATTGGCCTGGAGCTATGATCCTAAGGGGTGGGGAATGGGCTATTCTATATATTAATCGCTTTCGCGCCTAATTAAGCAGACTTTGCTTCGCAACTGCTCGCTTGCCATTTATAATTAGTAAAAGTACTTTGGATTTCCTTTCCATGGAGTCTCTTAGTCTTTCTTTCCTAATTATGTAATGGAGTGATGCTGACACAAGGTCAATGGGGAAACCTGATTCACTTAACAACCATCTTGCTAATTTGACAACCGCAGTGATTTACTTAACAAATGTGGCAAGAAAAGTCATCAAATAGGTCAAACTCTCTTAACAAATGTTTTTGGGCTCAACTGTGGTCCTATCTCAAGGCCTACAAGTCCACTCAAGAACAAATTTGACCTATGTGAAAAACTAGTCATTTTGTCTTTATCTGATACCCTCCATCCCCCTTCCCCCTTGTCTTTGTTTCTTTAAACTCTCCTCCAGGAGGGTGCTTGGTTGCTGAGTTCCCAGGCAACTATGGCTTAGTTAACTGGCAAACCCAGTTCACTAAGCCATAGTTTCTTCCATGTATTTCAGTAGGTTTAGGGGATTGCACAAACCATTAAGCTCCATACACTGGTTTGTAAACAAAAGGGACTAACATTATACCATATACGAAGCTCCCAACCAGACTACATACATGTCTAAATGCAGTTTGCATCCTTTTTAAATCTTCTATGAGAGATTCTTTCAATCTGACTTTATTTGAAAGAAACTAAACCTCCCAGTGACCATCCCAGATTGGATCCCACCATATAATCCTGGCACGTATATATTTGCCTTCATTTGGGAGGTTGCACACTTTCTGGAACAATAGAAGGATGACCCTATAAAAGAGGCTGAAGTCCTGGAAGAGCCTTTCCCCTCCCCCACCTAGAAATGGCTGCCCTGGAGAGCTTCTCATCCTCATGCAGTCAGCTCCGATGGCCTTCCCGGACCATTCTGGACAACTAAACGTGAGTGCATATTACCCCTCCTTTCCCCCAGCTAAGGCTTAGAAAAAATCCCTGGAGTGGAGATTTTGACTCCTTCCAAACAGGGATAATTGAAATGAGCTAATACCCTGCAACTGAGTTGAAGACAGAATCCCTATCAAGATGGGATTTTCAACCCAGCCAGCAAGAAGGGATTTGGCCAGCATCCTTCACTTGCCAGCCACCAGAAATTAGACTGCAGCTAGTGGATGAAGCACCACTAAATTGGGTTTTCTTCCCAGAGTATGGATTGATAAGATGCCAGTAGGCACCTCCTGGGCCATCAACATGGGAAAGTCCTCCAAGCCAGCAGAAGGGCCTTTGGGCCAGAAATCCTCCAAGCCAGCAGAGGGGCCCTTGGCACTTAACCCCCCCCCCCAACCAGCCATCATTGGTTGAACTGCAACCTGTGAATCAGGCAACCTCGGGATGGGTCTTAATCCCAGGTCATGGATGGAAGGGATTCCAATTGGTACCTGCCCTTCCTCACCAGATGGCACCATGGCAGACAACTGGGCAGTGGCCAACCAAGGGATTGACCTCCCCACCGGTTCCAGTCTCCCCTGTAATGCCCCAAAAGGTTCTTACCCAACCTTCCTACAGAGAAAGATTCTCAACAATGGAAGAAGGGATTACCAAGGGGCAAGCTACAGAATGGATGGTGGAAAAACGTGATGAGGTGGTTCCTAAGTTTAGAGATGTAACTAGGTCCCTTTCCTCGTGGGGGGCAATAAAATGCCACCTTTGCTGTCAACTTGGCCACAAAGCATCAGAATGCTTGACTCCAGCCCCATTGCCACAAACCACCACGGCGGAAAAGAGAAGGGCCCAGATGCCACCACAAAAGAGTCATTTGGGCCAACAATCTCTAGAAAAGGATCCCCAACTTAAGGTGACAAAGAATCCTACCAAGGGGAGGCCTCAGAGGAGGAAAAGGGCAACCAACCTCTGGAAGAGGATCCCCAACTTAAGGTGACAAAGAGTCCTACTAAGGGGGAGGCCTCGGAGGAGGAAAATGCTGAAGATGACCCAATGGTGAATGCACCCATCTGCCCCTTCTCCCTCCAGGTCAACCTCCAAGTGCCTAAGATGGGGTTGGAGGGGGAAGGTGAAGCAGTTGTGAGCACCAGTTGCGCTCGATGCTTAATCAGCATGTCGATTGTCAAGCAACTAGGCATAAGCACAAGACTTCTAGCCTTGCTCATTCGGGTTGAGCAGGTAGATGGAACGCTAATTGGAGGGGCCCAACCCACGCTAGTAACTGACCTGGTGAAGTTACAAGTGGGCCACCACTGCGAGCTTCTCAGATTCATTGTGGCTCCAGAGATGTCAGAGAAAATAATATTGGGGCTTGCATGGCTTGACAAGTGGAAGCCTACGATAAAGTGGGAAGACGGTGGTAGGAAATTGATGATTGTGGTTGAGCCGCTACCACCGATTGAGGAAAAGGGCCAGCCAGGGATGATTGAATCCAAGAGCCCAGAACCAGCAGCAGAGACAAAAAAACCAGCTGTCCAACAAGAACCCAAAAACTTGTTGGGGGATGTTTTGTCGAGAAAACCGCAGCATGACAGTAATGGAAGCCAGGATAAGCTGATGACAGTTATGAAATTGGCGCTCCCAACAGACCAGTGGCTCAATAACAACTAGGCAATCCTAACAATAGAAAATGGATTAGCCTGGAAGGGGTCCAAACTGTATGTCCCCGCGGGGTTGAGGCTAGAAGTTCTACAGCGGAGCCATGAGGTGGAACTAGGAGGCCACTTTGGATTCCTTAAAACGCTCCACCTCGCCAGGCATCAATTTTGGTGGCCAAAGATGGGATCAGAGGTGGAAGATTACATAAAAAGCTGTGTTACTTGCACAAAGATGAAACCACTGCTGGAAAAGTCTCCTGGACTGCTACAATGAGTGGCCAGCCCAAACCGACCATGGGAAGAGGTCACAATGGACTTCATCGTGGAACTCCCAGACAGCAGTGGGAACAGAGTAATCTGGACAGTTATGGACTTGGTTTCCAAGCAGGCGCACTTCATCGCTTGCTCAGAGTTGCCGTCCGCAAAGAAATTAGTGAAAATGTTTGTGAAACACATTTATCGCCTGCACGGATTGCCCAAGAGAATCATTTCAGACCGCAGAGACCAGTTCACAGCCAAGTTCTGGAGAGAGGTTCTGAGATCCATTGGGTCCACACAAGAACTGTGCTCAGAGGTTCATCCCAGCATGAACTGCGCAGCAGAGAGAGCCAATGCAGTGGTGGAACAATACATCCAGTGTTATGTGGACTATCAGCAAGACAACTGGTCAGACTTTGCCGAAGTGGCGTACAACAATGCGGTTCACAGCAGCACTGGATTTACTCCTTTCCGGATTACCAGTGGCATGGAATTTGTTCCGATGCCTGAGCTGCCTAGAGAACCTTCCTCCTCCATGTCTTTGAATGAATGGATGGACATGCTAAGTAAAGAATGGGAAAATACGAAGGAGGCTCTAGCAGATGCAGCAGAAGCCTACAAGAAGCAAGGTGAGAAACACTGCTCGTTCCAAACCCCCTTCCGTGTGGGGGACAAAGTTTTTGTGTCTACCAAATACATAAGATTAGGAATGCCTAGCAAGGAATTTTGTCCAAAATTAATAGGCCCATTCCCAATAGTGAAGATAGTTAGTCCAGTTACAGTTCAACTCAGTCTACCCAGAAGTCTAGGGAAAATTGGCCCAGAAATTCATTGTAGCTTGTTGAAACCAATAAATGGGTTTAGCATAAGAGCATCCACCCAAGCTTTCTCTCCTCCTAAAGTGATAGAAGGGGAAACACCATCTATAGTGATAGAAGGGGAAACACAATCTGAGGTGGAAAAGATTGTAGACTCTAGGCTGAATAGGGGTCGCTTACAGTATTTAGTGCAATGGAAGGGCTACCCTTTGTCTGAAGCTACTTGGGTGAAAAGCTGGAACTTAAAAGTGGAAAAGTTAGTAGAACAATTCCACGAGAAGTTTCCTGATAAGCCAAAGGGTCCCCTAAGGGGGGAAGTAGGTGGTTAAATTTTTTATGTTAACTTTTATGTTATTCTCTTTTCAGGAAACATTTTTCTTCTGAGGAGAGGCCGCCTTTCAGGCCTGCAATTATATTCCTTTTAGAATTTTGGCCTGCCACACTTTCTCTTATTTCATTATGCTGTTTCTTTAAGTATAGTCAATGGGAGGGGGGATTAGAAGGGGTAGGATTTTGGAATGTGTTGTTTTTCATTCTTTGCTAGAAGTCAAGGTCATCTTTTGTCTCTGCACTTTTACACCTGACCGGAAGCAGTTGGGTGCGGATGCCAGCGTGGAAGAAGAAGATTGGACCATGTGATGGATTGTGGTTGTGGGGACAAGATCATGAACTTTTAACTGGGTGGGATTCTGATGTAATTTCCAGAATTGGGATTAACACAGATGTGCTAAAATATCTCCTTTATTAAATTGGAACTTTAAGGATCATTTTCCCTTGGTCTCTGATTTAATTCTACATGATACTTGGAACGCTGACACATTCTTTATATGTTTTAGTCTCCAGTTCACCAATCATCTTTCTTGTTCTTCTCTGCACTCTTTCCAGAAGTCAGAATGTCCATTTGGCACACATCCCACAGAAGCTGGAACTGGAGGCTGACAGACTCAGCCACAAAGAAGATGGAGCTTGATTTGGAGCATAACTAAAAGGAAATTACTGAGAAAGAATACAGCGGAAGAAAGAGAAGCAGCACCAAAAGCAGTTGGAGCTGTTGAAACTGCAGTGTCAAATCATCCTCATTAATCCTTCTGCACCCAGTATGACCCATATATTGGGGGAGTGGATGTAGTGGCCCAGCAGGAGCCTTTGGAGCTGCAAACAGACTCCAATAGCGAGGGACCCTATGAGTTGACTTTGGAGGATGTGGAGGACCCTGGAAAGGATTCAGACTCTGAGCAGGGACCAGAGAGGCTGGTTGACCACCAGGAGGCACCTGAGGAATGGAGCAGTGATGAAAGCCAAAGGGAATGTGTCCCTGACTTCAGGCCCTGGAGCAGTGGTGAAGATGTCAGGCCCTTGAGCAGTGATGAGGTTCAGAGGGAATTGGTCCTGGACGCCCGGCAGAGACGGGCGGGTAAGCACCGGCAGCAATTAAGGAGACAAAGGAGATAATTGGACCCAGGTGGTTGTGATTAGGCTCCTCCCAAGAGAGTATATAAGAAGAGACTTTGGAGGAGGCTGTTTGCAGGATTCAACTAATATACTAGCTCTCGTGTATATTTCTTATCTGTGGAAGTCTGGGTTGCTGCCAAAGTCTTGTCAGTGTGTTAATTTACTGTGAATAAATTGTTTACCAGTAATCTTATGTCGGTGTGCCTCACTCTACAGAGGGGGGGTCAGAACAGTGGATATATCTATTTCCAAAACACTGTGAATGAAATAAAGCTAACACCTTCCTAACTAGATTTGGAGACATCTGCCAAGCTTTCAAAAGTCCAAAGCCCAGGACATGGAATACACATGTCTTCTCTTAAAGGGTTGTTTAAACCAAATATTATCTAATCTGTATGTTGCGGAAAAGGAGGACACTCAACAGTTTTACAAAAGGAATATTAATTATTATTTTATTTGTTGTATTGTCTGATGATTATTTTGTATTTTAATTTGACAAGTCTAACTTTCTTCATATTTCTATCACCTTTGGTTTTAAATAACCTAAATTATTAAAAACACTAATGAAGAATATACACCAATAATAATAGGAATTATTAATTAACTCTTATCAGCATAAGACATAATTTCACAATCAGTTCCCTCATTTCTTCTTTAGATGTTCTTTAGTGTTTAGATCTGGTCTCAGGATGATAATGTAGCACTTGGAGATGAAGATGCACCCCAGAAGCCCAGCACTGGAGGCCAAGATGGAGAAGACCTGCACAGCCACCATATATTTCCCCTTGGTGCTCAGGTAGGTGGGCACGAAGGAGACCCAGACACTGCAGAAGACAAGCATGCTGAAGGTGATCAACTTTGCTTCATTGAAGGCCCCAGGCAAATTCCTGGCCAGGAAAGCCACTATGAAGCAAATGGCAGCAAGAAAACCCATGTAGCTAAGGACAATATAAAACATGGCAAAAGAGCCTTCGTTGCATTGAAGGATGATGTCTCCTGGCTGGGAGTGCATGTCAGAGTCAGGAAATGGGGGAGAAACTCCCAGCCATGTGGTGCAGATGAGCATCTGGACAGCAGAACAAGAAAGGATGATGCAGTTGGCCAAGCTCTTCCCCAACCATCTCTTCACTTGGTTTCTTGGTTTTGTGGCCAGGAAAGCCAGCACCACTGTGATGGTTTTGGCCAAGAGAGAAGAAATGGCAACTGAGAAGACAATGCTGAACATGGTTTGTCGAAGAAGACAGGTGGCTTTCCTTGGCTGGCCAATGAAGAGAAAGGAGGACAAAAAACAAAGCAGGAGGGAGGCCAGGAGGATGTAAGAGAGGTCTCGGTTGTTGGCTTTGACAATGGGAGTTTGTAGATATTTAAGGAATATCATTAAAACAAGGCCTGTAGTTAGAAATAAGAGGAGAGCAAAAGAGACAAGGATGATGCCCAGATCTTCTTCATAGGACAGGAAGATTATTCTTTTGGGGATGCATTTGGTTCGATTCTCAGTTGGATATTGATCATCTGGGCACTTGGTACATTTTTTGGTATCTGAGAAAATAAAGTAACATTTATTTTATAATCTTTCAAATTTCAAGGAAAGCTTTGGATGACATGTGATATTGAGTGACAGGAAAGTCACAGTAATTGTATATTCTTACACTACAGCAATCCCCCCCCCCAAATATGTATAACTGTTAAAAACAAGGATAACAACCTAAAATTAAAAGAAAAAATATCTGGTGCTACTACTTCCCTTCTCTGAGGTAATCTACCAGATTCTTATCTTGCACTGACCTTAACTTATCCCAAATGACTGGGAGAAATAGCAAGTCTCCAGAGGTTTAAGATGATGGGGCCTATTGAATTTCATGGGGTAGTGGGTCCAATAGGGAAGGAGCTGCACCAGAAAAGGTAGGCTTCTGAGGATCCATCAAGTGGCAATGTTTTAGGGAAGAAGATCTTTTGCATGCCAATTAAATCTGCTCTAGTGGGACAAGCAGATATTCTCAAGGAATGGAAGTGCTGCAGATACCCTGGTTCTGTCTCACATAGTGTTTGAAAGATGGACTTAATTGCACTTGGAAAGAAACAGGGATTCTGTGGAGCCTGCACAATAGGTGGTACTATGCAAGAACATAGAGAAACACAACACTGTGCAGGCCTTTGCATTCTGGACCATCTGGGAATTTCAGGTCTTTTTCAAGAACAACCCAGTGAGTATGGGATAGAAACATAGAAACAGAAAACTGATGGCAGAAATATACCTAATACTCTTTCGAGTCTGCCAATGTATGTATGTAAGTATGCATGCATATATGTATGCATGTATGTATATGTGTATGTGTGTGTATTATTCTATTTTTTGTCAGATAATTGACATATGTTTATCCCAAGAATGTTCAACTCATTTACCAGTGATTGACCCAATAGCCTTACTATCAATAAACTCCTCTAAAAGAATTGGACACAGGATAAAAGTTGTCTAACGTGGTTAGATCCATGGAGAGCCTTTTTAGAAGGGGTGCACCACTGCCTACATCAGGTCAGGTGGGACTGCCCCCTCCACAGTGGTGGGATCCTGCCAGTTTAACAACCGGTTCGGTGATTGCCTGCTTTGCGCACATCCGTGCCTGACGCACAGGCTGCGCGCATCACCCGTTTTAACAAAATTTACATTCCACATTACTTTTGGGGAGTAATACAGCTGAGGTGCAGCAATCTGCTCTGTGCAAATCAGCTGAGAGAATCTAGGTAAGTAAAGCGCAGGGGCAGGTTGGTGGGCCAATCTGATTGTCGGAGCAAACCAGTTTGCTTCCCAGCTGATTGTCAGAGCTACTGGTTGGCCCAAACCGATCTGAACTGGCTGAATCCCACCCCTGCCCCTCCAGGGGAAAGCAATCATAAACTACACTGAAGTTGAAAGCATCTCCAAACTGTGAGGCCTTTTAGAAATCCTTTAAAATGAGATTCTTTCAACAGCCCTGGGGATCTCCTGGTAACAGGGACCCATCTTGAACTTAATGAAGATTAATTCATGAAGGAATTTAAGAATTTAAGAGTCTGTTATCTGCAAAGTCTTTTTCTCCTGTAGAAATGAGAAGATAAAGTGATATATTCCTATACTCTCTGCATTTGGCAACAATTTAAAAGAGAGAATGAATTCAACGTTGGTATCAATGGATATTAAGTAGCTTGACCGTTTATGAGTTCTCTTTTCCTTTTAAGCCCAACACTGTATGTTAAACTCCTTTTCTCCTTCCAGAACCAGGACTATATTCCCTTTTTGTTGATGTTTTAACTGTTTGTATCTCACTATTTGACAGTGGTATTATGGTGAGTTCTCTGCTTGATTTTCATTTGCTCCTTGAACCCAACATCTCTCCCTCTGTGGTTCCTTTCAATTAGATATTTCAGTTTATGAGGATTTATTATCTTCATAAATATTGACTGATTAATTGAGGGGTTGATTGGTGTTTCGTTTGGCTTTTCATGCACAGTAAAAGGGCTGCCACAAAGAAAGAGGTGGTCAAATTATTCTCCAAAGCACCAGAGGACAAAAAATAATGGTTGGAAACTGATCAAAGACAGAAGCAACTAGGAATTAAGGACAACTTCCTGACAATTAACCATTGGGACAGCTTGCCTCCAGAAATCATGGGCGCTCCATCACTGGAGGTTTTTAAGAAGAGATTGGACAGCCACTTGTTTGAAATGGTATCGATTCTCCTGCTTGAGGAGGAGGAGGTTGGACTAGAAGACCTTTAAGGTCACTTCCAGCTCTATTCTAATCAAAATTGGGTTGAGTGAGCAAAACCCATTGATCTAAAATCATTCCTCAAGTTACAAAGAATTCAGATGTTCCTAAGAAAGATAAAGAGGGAAGAAAACATTCAAACTGGCAAATAAAAGAGAGATTTCCTATGCAACCCACAACATCCTTTTTCCTACTTATCTTTCTAGATATTTTTCTTATATCTTCCATTATGGAAGAAATTGGACCTCATTAAAATTAAGAACTAAACGAGCAAACTTTAACATGTGCCTTTAATGTGCATATAAGTCAATGTTTCCTTATGTGTCACCAACCTTCCTGAGTGGAGATGGTCCCCTCAGGACAAGGAATGCAGTCGTAGCAGCAAACTGGCTCTCCTTCTCGAGCCTTCATGACAAATCCAGGCTGACATTTTTCCACACATTTGGACTGAGGCAGAGACTGAGAAGAGAAAGAAGAAATGCCAAAGAAAATATGTTGAGGTTCATCATCCATGTAGGACGGAGGGAGATATGAACATTAACCAAGTTATCTCTGGGCTTCACATAGGCAAATATGAAATCTCTGCGTTCTTCCAAAAGGTTGCAAGAGATACAATTATAGGCAAATGCCTCATTTAGTTCCTTCCTTTATCTACCAATTTATCAGATTATATATATATAAAATACTTTTCTACTTAACAAAGCCTGGAGGGATGACATTGAGAAAAAAATTAAGCATTAAATGACAATCAATGTTTTCCTCCTCATAGTGGAATTTACATTCATTCCTCCATTCTTCATATATACTTGATTTTAAAATGTAATATCTACTCATAGTATATTTTAGAATAAACATTATTGTAAAATATTTGTTGAATTTTTATTTCATTGGATTGATTAAAATAGAATAAAACTGTTATGAGGAACAGCCATACTGATTTAATTCTAACAAACAGAGAAGAAATGATAGAGGGAGTTGAAAGTAGAGAAACCTTGCGTGAGAGTCACCATGTCATACTAGAATTCAACATAACGCACACCTTTCTAGTCTAGTGAAGAGGAGGACCAGGGGAGACATGATAGCAGTGTTCCAATATTTGAGGGACTGTCATAGAGAGGAATGGGTCAAACTATATTTCAAAGAACCCGAAGGCCAGACAAGGAATAAGGGATAGAAATTGATCAAAGAGAGATTCAACTTAGAAATAAGGAGAAATATTTTGACAGTGAGAACAATCAAAGAGTGGAACAGAAGTTGCCTTCAGATGTTGTGGGAGCTTCATCACTGGAAGCTTTCAAGAAGACACTGGACTGCCATTTGTCAGAAATGGAGTATGGTCTCCTGCTTGTGCAGTATATTTGTGTATCTGTGTTCGTCCGTGTGTATATAAAAACTAAAACTGACTACCTAGATTCTAAAACTATAGTGAGGTGAGATAGAGGTGAAGTCGTGAGAACGTGTCCCTCAAAAAGAGTGAGTTTGATGCACCAGAAGGACCATGAGTGTGAGTCCTATGTGCAGAACGGTTTTTCACAACAAGTTATGCATCATAAGGTCCTTTCTGTTGAAATAATACAATTAGGTGGCACACTGACAGAGAATGTTACACTCATATTTATTATTAGTTTGATTTGGAGCCTCTCATTTTGTTTTAAAGTAGCTAACAATCACGATAAACAATTGCATTTGAGGGATTTTCAGATGAAGTGCACTCTTAAAAATCTAAGTTCCATATCCCTCGAAATTGTCTGTTATTATTACTGAAATCAGGATTTTTTTTGTACCAAAGTCATGCTTCAGTACTTCAGTTTTCAAGCCATCATCATAGTGAGATTGACAGCAAATGAATTTAATAAGGTCTCATCAGACTAGTCTTTATGGTTTCATGTGAATTGACAGCCTTGAACTTCCTTCCTAAATTCCCCTGCCCCAGTGGGGTTAAATAAAGGTGTATGTTGCTATGGTCTCGGGTAATTCAAAACATCTCAGACTCTGGACCTGTGTTTTTAGGAAAACCTGATTGCAAACAGGAGAAGATGAAGCTTAATTCACAATTGGACCATCAGGACCTCCTTACAGTCTTGATTTCATTTCATCAGATTCAATCCAAATCTGAAGTCCGGAACTGATCAACACAATTGCTTTCATATTTGATCAGGAACACGTGAACTCAAAGCTATGGACACCACAATCCCCAACATATGAGGTCCTCTCTCTCCCCAGCTTTACTAGTCTGCAAACTAAATTGCAAAGTAGACACTAAAAGGCAGTGATTTGTGTCCTACACAAAAATCTCTCCAAATCTCTTTTTAGATATAGCTGAATCAGCTTATGATTGTATTCGACATTATATCATCCGAAGGATAACATGGTCAATAGAACTGAAGCCTCTTTATCCGTTTAAGAAAATTATAAAAAGTTTACATGTTCAGTTCCCAGTGAAGATTATCTACCTCTTTGACTTGGTTGAGTCCACTCAAAATGGGTCCTAAGGCTTTTGAAAAAAGAGAAAAGACACCAATATTTTCCCTACCTTGTTGAGCAACTTTAGCTGTGACAAAGTATCTTGGTTGATTATAAGTCTCTGTCTTTCAATACTCCCCAGTTGCTTCTCAATGGGATCCTTCTTTGGGAAAACCACCCTACTGGTGATATCCAGATCTGCTGCTATATCTCCATTTTGATCCAAGTACACTTTCATCAGAGAAAGATTGAACAATTCACTCTTCTCCAGAAAAGGATGGAACTAGAATGGAAACATACAGGAAAGCAAGAAATCGGCGATGGCGTGGGTGGGGTGGGGATGGTTGTTAATCTCTTATGTTATTTTTATATTTCAATCTTTCTTCTACAGTTGTTTAACTTGCAGATATTGTCAGATGAGAGAACAAGTCTTATCACTATCTTCAAAACTCAAGTACAAAGATTCATCAATATTTCTCAATCATGCAATACACTGGCAACATGTAATCTAATCTTCAACTAGGTTTACATGCTTTTTTATGGTATGGGAAGAATAAGATACACAGGTACTTTCAAAGACATTCTGTTAGAAATGCATTGCATTGCTATCAATATGGGTTAAAATGAAAGAACAACGTTATTTGAAAATACCAGTCTGGCTTTCCACAACAGAAGCACTGATACATCCTAATGTTATTAATATGGAAAAATATTATAAGATATAAATATATTCTGAATGAAAAAGGGGAATTAAAAACCAAACAGGGACTTAGTAGTCATGGTATATATATATATACATATTATTTATCAGCACAAATAAAATTTATATTCTAGTCATGGTATATATATTTATATTATTGGTATATTATAGTCATGGTATATATATTTATATTATTTATCAGCACAAATAAAAACATATATATATATATATATATATATATATATATATATATATATATATATATATATATATATATATATATATATATATATATATATATATATATATATATATATATATATATATATATATATATATATATATATATATACTTAAAGTCACAACCCCTGGTATGCCCAAGTGTGGGAGGAAGGTCACACTTCCACTCTCTGTCATTAGGCTCGTCACAAGAGTCCATCCAGACAGAAACCCAATATTTTTACTGTTGCCTTTGTTATATTGTGTTTTTATTTGTGCTGATAAATAAATAAAGGAAGACTAGTATAGATCTATTTCAAGCTATTTAGCTCTCATCAGCTAGCCATATCCTTACTGGGATTCGAACCTGTGCTCTATTGCCTCCCAAAAATCTTATATATATATATATATATATATATATATATATATATATATATATATATATATATATAAGATTTTTTTACAACCCCTGGTAAGCCCCAATTATGGGAGGAAGCTAACTGCTTCCATCATCTGTCCTTCGGCTCGTCACAAGAGTCCATCACGACAGAAACCCAATATTTTTACTGTTGCCTTTGTTATATTTTGTGTTTTATTTATACTAGTCTCCCTTTATTTATTTATCAGCACAAATAAAACATATATATAAAATCCTAAAATTTGATCCAAAACCGGCAGTGCGGCTTATAACCCGGTGCACTTTATATGTGGAAAAAGATCTCCCAGCTGCTTTCGCGGATTCCTGGAGCGCCAAGAACCTTCGCGCTCTTCTCCGCTCCTCGCGACTGCAATAGATGTCCAGAAGCGGCTTTTGGGGCTAATGGGGATTGGATTTCCAGCTCGATAGCCCCTGCCGCTTCTGGACGTCTATTGCAGTTGTGAGGCACCGAGGAGAGTGTGGAGAAGAGCGCGAAGGTTCTTGGCGCTCCAGGAAGCCGCGAAAGCAGTTGGGAGAGGCGCACGGCTTGGTTTCTCCTCCCTGGACGTCGCAGCAGCAGCCCCAAACTCACCGATCTCAGTGTTTTTCGCATCGGGGTGTGCTGCAAGAGCATGCCCCGATGCGAAAAACACAGAGTTTTTCTCTGTGGCAGGGGCTATCGAGCTGGAAATCCTGTAGATTCACATTCAGATTCCGTATCCATGTTTCATAAGCAACCTCTCTTCTTCCATGTGCCTTGTTTACCCACATGCACACACAGGCAAACCAAAGATCCCCAAAGCCCCAAATGGTCAGTCAGAAAAGCAAAATCTGGCTAGCGAAAGGAATTCAGTGAAGGGAACAGTCACGTCAAATCCCTGCCTGGCGGATGTCAGTCTTGGAGCTAAGAAGCCAGACAGATAATCACTGCGCGAACCTGGGAAGGCAAGCGAGGCTTGGGAGCAAAGCCGTCGCCGTGTGGGGCTTTTCACGATGGCTTGTGCGGCATGAAGGCAAACATGATTCACTGGGCAGTGTAAAGAGGGCGAAGAGCACGGTGGGGCGGTGGTGGAATGATCAGCAGGGATCATCAATCGCCTCGGAAACTGAACGGGCGACCCGGAGGGAAATCGATGAATGGAACCCACACCACCGAAGAAGCGACAAAAATACACTCCTTTGATCCAGGCAGCCTATCGGCAGGGCGTGCACAAACATATTCTCCAACTACCTATGTGTGTGTACACCCAACGAGGGCAGTCTCCCACACAGATGGGGAAGAAAACCTAATGTAATGTATCCAGCCCACACGAATTATTTTAACCGCGGTGGGGCGCGGGCAAAACACACCACGTGCGGACACAGCGAATTAAAATCACCAGTCTAAATACGCGTCTACCTACCCCGAGGTAACTCGAGTTTCAACCCGCATCCTTAGCGCGTACAATGGGCAACGGAACCAATGCAAATCCCACTCCACCCCCCCCACATGACCATAAGTAGACGATCGGGCTTCCGCGCATATCCAACTGTTTTAACGGGAGGGGGTCTTCGACCAACCCGATTACGCTCCTGTCAGCCGCGTACAGGGAGCTTCTATCACCCAACAGCGGAGAGAATCCACTCGTTCCCTGATCGCACCGATGATATCCACGCCATATTCCGGGCCTGGACCTTCGCGCTCTTCTCCACACTCTCCTCGGCTCCTCACAACTGCAATAGACGTCCAGAAGCGGCAGGGGCTATCGAGCTGGAAATCCAATCCCCATTAGCCCCAAAAGCCGCTTCTGGACATCTATTGCAGTCGTGAGGAGCGGAGAAGAGCGCGAATGTTCTTGGCGCTCCAGGAAGCCGTGAAAGCAGCTGGGGAAGGCGCACGGTTTGGTTTATCCTCCCTGGACGTCGCAGCAGCAGCCCCAAGCGCACCGAACTCTGTGTTTTTCGCATCGGGGTGTGCTGCAAGATATATATATATATATATATATATGTGTGTTTTGTGAGGTTTTCGCGGGTGTTAGTATGTAGGTCTCTAGTTGTTCGGGTTTTCTCCCGCGTAGAATTGGAGATGTCTTGGCGACGTTTCGATGAAGTCACATTCGTCATCTTCAGGCTGCTGCTGACTACTTCAGGTTTGGTGTTTCCAGGAGTAGTGGAACTACTAGTCAGCAGCAGCCTGAAGATGACGAATGTGACTTCATCGAAACGTCGCCAAGACATCTCCAATTCTACGCGGGAGAAAACCCGAACAACTAGAGACCTCCATATATATATATATGTGTGTGTGTGTGTGTGTGTGTGTATGTGTATGTGTATGTATGTGTGTATGTATGTATGTATGTGTGTATATATATATATATATATATATATATATATATATATATATATATATATATATATATATATATATATATATATATATATGTATGTATATATGTCAACAGCATGTTAAGAAAACTTGCACAGATGGCATTTTGCACCAAAATTGGAAAAAATGTATAAAGATACATCCGCTAAATATTGGAAGTGCAATCAAACTCCTGGTTCATATTATCATATGCGGTGGACATGCCCAAAAGCTAGAAAATATTGGACAAAAATACATACTTGGTTGGAAAAAAATGATAAAGCAGCATATAGATCTGAAACCAGAAATATTTTTATTGGGCATTCTGCCGGAAAAATATGATAATCCTCTTGGACACATTTTTAGCCTCTAGGATTTGCTACATGATTGTATGATTGTAATGAATGGCAGCTGTAATCTATTTTAAGATTTCATTCAATTTCATTTGTCATATTATTCTATATGTAGAATGGCTACCGATTATAATACCGGGAGGCTCTCGCAACAGTCACTCGAGCCCTTGTGATCTCTAGGCTGGAATACTGCAATGGGCTCTACATGGGGTTGCCCTTGAAGTGCATCCGGTGACTGCAGTTAGTCCAGAATGCAGCCGCACGAGTGATAGTGGGCGCACCGCGGTTCGCCCACATTACACCCATCCTCCGCGAGCTGCACTGGCTACCTGTCGATCTCCGGGTGCGCTTCAGGGTACTGATGACCACCTTTAAAGCACTCCATGGTAGTGGATCTGGGTACTTGAGAGACCGCCTTCTGCCGATTACCTCCCTCCGACCGATTAGATCGCACAGACTGGGCCTCCTCCAAATCCCATCTGCCAGTCAATGTCAACTGGCGACTACACGGAGGAGAGCCTTTTCTGTTGCAGCTCCGACCCTGTGGAACGATCTCCCCGTCGAGATCCGTACCCTCACCACCATCCAGACCTTCCGCACAGCCCTTAAGACCTGGCTCTCCCATCAGGCCTGGGGATAGGTTCCCAATTTACCTGCCCGAGTGTTGACTGTTGAATGCAAGTTGTGTTTTATTATTTTATTTTGTTCACTTACTGTTTGTCTTTTGGTATTGCACCCCCTTCCCTGTGATTGTAAGCCGCCCTGAGTCCCCTCAGGGAGAAGGGCGGCCTATAAATCCTAATAAAATGTCTAAATGTCTAAAATGTCTAATAAAGTATAGTTAATGTTTTAATGCTATGATAATAATCATATTAGTCATTTGATTATAATGTCATTAATGATCCAATAGAATCATACCAGATCCCCTTACAGGCAGCACACTTGGAGAAAAGCTTGCACAAAATTTTCATCAGCTTTAGACAAGGAGAAAGAAGGTAAGGAAGAGATCAACGGATCTACTTTTATCCTTGAGGAAAGGCTATAAGGAGAAGAGCCATGTTGGTTTACAGAAGGAAGGAATCTGGGACATTTTTTTTCTAATATACAAAATTTCTTGATTGTAGAAGGGAGGATGCAGGGCTCTTCCAATAACCACAAGACATTATACAGTCTTAAACATCAAGCTCAGAGACCACCAAAGACCTTGAAAAGGAATTTAGTTTGATGGATCCTTGATGGGACCCCTTACCTTCCATGACTGCAGCCTTGGAGTCCCCAACCACTCTTCTCCCTTCTTTCTTCTCCTCTTGGAATTGGATGCAGCGTGTAAGGCATGGGACAGAATCTTAATGACACTGTAAGCATCAACTACATTTGCGATCACCATACTATTCTGTTTCTCTTGGGTTTCCAGTGGGGCTTTCTGAGTGCATCTTCTCTGGCCTTTGACAGAAAAGATGTGTTTTGAAACAGAACAGTGAAAATACCCAGCTTGATATTCCTTTTCCACAAACAAAGGATCTTTAAAGGCATCATCCTTGTCCCAACTCTTTTTCCACTGAAGAGGAAAGGTCCAAATACTATGGACATATTTAAAAAGGCTGCTTTCTCCCATATCATATACTCCAGCCAATGTCATGATCCAGACTTTCCCTTCAATGGGTCCTGGCAAACGCCTAAGCATTAAATGGAAAGTAACAAGTCTGTCTGTAATGGAAGTAAATTCTATGAGGTGAACAAAAACATTGACTTGTCTCCACTTAGAGAGGGCATCCCTGAGGGTTGCTGTGTGTCCATTCACTGGGAATTGTTGTGATATAACAACACAAATTCTATTCCTCACAAGCATAGGTGTAAAAGTCCTCAAAAAATGCTCTCCCTTCTCTGTGTTCTGAGCAAAGAGACCAATTAGGGTCCATCCAAAGTGGAGGAGCAGTTGGACAATTGCTGGGTGCTGGATCCCATCTTTAGGGAACATCGGATGGAAAAAAGGGAATTGACTTTTATCACTTAGAGCCTCTGAAACAATTCTATCACTGATCTAAAAAAGCAATGAAGAGTGTTTTGTTATATTTGGGAACAACTTTATTACTGACCTCAAAAAAGCAATGAAGAATTCTGTTATATTTGGGGTCCCACCAATGCCCTATTTGTACCTTTTAATGAATCCAACTTTTTCCCCTCATGCATATAGCATTTCTTGCTGATTAATCTTTAGGCCATATCAAAATATAAGCTATAAAATATAGAACATTAACAAGTCACTACGTAAAAACAGAATTTAGAAAAATAAGTACAATAAAATAAACACTAAGAATGAAAATGAAGATTTCAGCTGAACGAATTTCCTCCTAAGAAAAACACTGTATTATATGATGAATTGTTTTAATATTAGGATCCCAGTAGGTTGTTTGTCTAATATGCAGTCCAAGATGTTGATCCCCTCTTTCATATCAAATTGACATTCAAAGTAATAGATGTGTTACATCTTCAATCTCTAACGCTCCACAAATAAAAGTGTGTTTCCTGTATGGAATTTGGAAGATTTAACAGGTAAAGAAAACTGTGAACTTGCTCTATTGGCTCCTTATCGAATAGCCATTTATGACAATGCAGTCATTTTCCAAAGACCATAACTTTTGACTTTGACTTATCCATAATCAGATAATTCTTATAGAAATTGGAGCCGTCCTCTTATCAGCATATGCAGTGCAAATATATTGGCAACACCTTTCTTTGACCTTTTGATAAGTATCAGTCTTACTTCTCAATTTCTTTTTGTTTTTTTAATCTGTTCTAATCCATCATTCCCCTCTACCCTACTTCCCTTCCCCCTCTACCACTCCTCTCTCCCGATACACTCCCTCCCTTCCTTCTCACCCTCCCTCCAATCCTCTCTCCCACCCTCTCTACCCCTCTTTCTTCTATCCCTCTACTCCTCCCTTTGGTGTATTTGTACTATCTATTAATATATTCAGCTTGTCCTATTTTTACACTGGAATTAAAGAGCAACAGTATACAAGTGCAATCGCATTGCTTTAAAATCTAACACATACTATATATCCCCCCTCCCCCCCTCAAACCCCCCCTCCCTTCCCTCCCCGACTTCCCAGAGCCCGTACACTGTGTAGATTTTTAACAAACACAGTCTAAAATATATTAAGACAAAGGAAATAAAACAAAAGAAAGTCAATAACATCTCTGCGTTGAACTTAGCTTCTTCCTGTTGCACTAACTTTGAGCAGTTTAAATTATTCCTAATCTTAAGCATAGGCTATCTGGAATTTCTTAGTCCCGTATTTGTTTTGTGTATAGTCAATCCATTTTTTCCAGTCTCATTTATATCTCTCATTTGAGTGGTCTTTAAGATATGCCGATATTTTAGCCATCTCAGCTAGGTTTGTAACTTTCAATGTCCATTCTTGAGTTGTAGGCAAGTCTTCCTTCTTCCAGTATTGCGCCACCAACAGTCTTGCCGCCGTTATTAGGTGCAGAACCAAGTTGGTCTCTACCGCTGTAAAGTCAGTACATATACCTAGTAAAAATAACTGAGGAGTAAACTTTATCCTTCTTTTAAAGATATTTTGCATGATCCACCACATTTTTATCCAAAATTCCTTAACCTTTTGACAAGTCCACCATATATGAAAATATGTAGCATCGAGAGAACCATATCTCCAACATTTAGGCTGTACATTCGGATACATAGAAGCCAGCTTTTTAGGATCTAAATGCCACATATAAAACATCTTATAAAAATTTTCTCTCAGGTTTTGTGCTTGTGTAAATTTCACATTTCTTACCCATATTCTTTCCCACGTGTCCAACATTATTGGTTCTTCAATATTCTGAGCCCACTTTATCATACAATCTTTAACCAATTCCGTTTCCGAATCCATCTGTATTAATACGTTATATATCCTCTTTATACGCATTAAACTTTGATCTCTTATTTGTTTAAACAGATTATCTACAACTTGGATAAAATCAGTTTTTTGGTCTATTTTCCACCTGGCCTGTAATTGGCCATACTGGAACCATGTTTGAACTACCTTCTCCTCTTTCAATACTTCTAAAGATTTTAGTTGTAGAACCCCCCTTTCCAAAGTGAGAAGTTGTCTGTAAGTGGTTCTATCGTGTTTTTGTGCTATATTCATATTTTCAATTGCATGTCTAGGAATTGCCCACATGGGTAACTTATCATTTAATTTATATTGATATTTTTTCCAGACCCGCAGTAAAGCATTTCTTAAGATATGACTTTTAAAATTCTTATCCAATTTTTTGTTAAATAACAAGTAAGCATGCCAACCATATACCAGATCATGTCCCTCGATATTCAGTATTCTATCGTTGGTTAAATGGGTCCAATCACTAATTGCGGATAGTGCCACTGCATCATAATATAATTTTAGGTTAGGTAATTTCAAGCCTCCTCTCTCGCGTACATCTTGCATTATTTTCATCTTTACCCTCGGCTTCCTTCCGGCCCATACAAATTTGTTGATACCTTTCTGCCATTCTAAAAGATTCACATCTTTTTAAAGTATAGGTAGCATTTGAAAAAGAAATAAAAATTTTGGTAAAATGTTCATTTTCACTGCCGCTATCCTACCCAGCAAAGATAAGTGCAATTTCTCCCATTTTTTCATCTCTATCTGTATACTCTGCCAAAGTGGTTCGTAATTGTGCTTATATAATTTCCCGTTTGAGGCTAAAATATTGACCCCAAGATATTTGACTTTTTTAACTACCTCACATCCTAGCAGCCCTCCTAGTTCTTCCTTTTGTTTAGTATCCATATTTATAGCTAATATTTTGGTTTTTCCTAAATTTATTTTAAAACCAGACACTTGACCATATTGATTAATCATGTTCATTAAAACCATACTAGATTCCTGCGGTTGTTCCAATATTATGACCAAATCATCCACAAAAGCACGGACTCTGTATTCTTGCTGCCTAATCTTGATCCCTTTTAGACCATCCAAGCCCCGTATTTTATTCAACAATACTTCCAAAGTTATAATGAACACTAGTGGGGACAAAGGACAGCCCTGTCTTGTACCTTTTCCGATTTGAAAAGGGTCTGTTAAACTTCCATTGACTATGATTTGAGCTGTTTGCTGTTGGTATATTGCTTTAATTGACTGTAAAAAGCGATCTCCTATCTGCATTTTTTGCAATATCTTCAATAGAAATTGCCAATTAACTCGATCGAAGGCCTTCTCAGCATCCAGAAATATGAACGCAGCAGGGATTTGGTTGTTCTTTCCCAAATATTCTAATGCATTAATGATTAGTCTAACATTACTCTTCGTCTGTCTCCCCTGCATAAAACCTGTTTGGTTGGTATGTATCAATTGTTGAATAACCACCATTAACCTATTTGCTAGTATTTTAGTAAAAAAATTATAATCTACATTAATAGGTCTATAATTTTTTGGTTGGGTAGTATTTTGATCTTCTTTGGGTATCAAAGATATAAACGCTGTCTTCCAAGATGGGGGCACTTTACCTTCCGTTTGAATTTTATTAAATAGTTCTCTAAGAGGTTCTACCATTTCTAACTGTAAGTTTTTATAGTAAACCACTGTCAAGCCATCTGTGCCTGGCGCTTTCCCTAACTTTAGTTGTTTGATTACCTGCAAGATTTCCCCTGAGGTTATTGATTGGTTGAACTTTTGCCTGTACTCTTCTCTATCTAGGGGTATTTTCTCTTTATCTAAGTATTTGTCTATATCTAAACCCTTAATTTTGTCCCCTTTATACAGTTCTGTAAAAAATTCCCAAAATGCCTTTTGAATCTCCTCCTGTTGAAACACCTCCTTCCCTCTATAACTCAATTTGGTTACATTTCGAATTTTCCTTTTTTTCCTAATCTGATAAGCTAACCATCTGCCTGGTTTATTTGCGTTACAAAAAGTGTTGTGTTTTGCATATAATAAACTAGTGGCTACCTGGTCAGAGATCAACATATCAAATTGGGATTTTAATATGGTAATTGCTTCCTTAACCTTTGTATCGCCTGGATTCAATGTTAACTCCAACTCTTTCCCTTTAATTTCCTCTTCCAATTCTTTTTGTTTTTGCCCTTGTTTATGTCTATGTATTTTGTTTATATGCATCAGTACTCCTCTCATATACGCTTTGCTTGCATCCCATACAAATTCCATAGGTGTACCCTTATTTATATTCAGAACGAAGTATTCAGATAACAATTTTTTACAGTCATTAATGTACTTTTCATATCTGAATAAGTTTTCATTCAGCCTCCAAGACCTTCTTGCCTGCACTACCCTTCCCAATTCCATCCAAACTGGGTTATGATCCGAGAGGACCCTCGCCGCAATCTTTGTCTTCTTCACCCCAGAAAGTAAATCATTAGTGATTAGTATAAAATCAATCCTTGAAAGGGATTGATGTCTATCAGAAAAGAAGGTGAAGTCATATTCCTCTGTGTCTCTCAATTCGAAGTCGTCCATCATGTCAAAAAAAGGTTTGGGTAACTTAGCTCGGATTTTAGTATTTGGGCGAGAGGTCTTCTTATCTCTTTTAGTGTCAATCATGCCGTTCCAGTCACCCAATAGTATACAAGACTTAAAGTCCCACTGTACTAATTTAGCATGAAGATTTCTATAGAATCCGTCTTGCTGTTGATTAGGAGCATAAATTCCCAAAAGTAATGTCTTTTTCCCTTCTAAGATTAAGTCTAGCGCGATATATCTTCCAAAGGGATCTGCTTCAATTAGTTCAGCCTTAATGTCTTTTCTTAAGTATACAACTATGCCATTTTTCTTTTCCATAGCAGAGGTCACAAAATGTTGACCAAGTTTGGGGTTAAATAAATACTTTTGATCAGTTGATTTGATATGAGTTTCTTGCAGACAAATTATATCATTCTTGAACTGTTTAAGATAGTGAAATATTTTCTTTCTTTTCTGTGGAGAGTTCAGTCCATTGACATTCCATGTCAAAATCTTAGTTGTCATTTTTGGTTGCCTGAAGCTTTTTTAGAGCCTCCTGCATGGCCTGTTTAGCCTAGCTCCTCCCATGGCTTCTGAGCTTGTTGCTGTAACTCCTTGATCAATGGCCGGTGATTGTTGAGATTGTTGCATTGTGGCTTGTTTTTCCATTCGTCTGGTAGTCATACGGCTAGGTCTTTGTTCCATGACACCTTGCCCTTCCGGGAGGGGGAAATGATGCGTCTTGTCTGGTAGTTGTGTGATTTGCTGTCTATCTTGTCCTTCTCATGGTCTTTCTCCAGATCCAGATGATGCAGGGTGTCCCACCTTCAGAATATTGTGATAGAAATCTCGAGCTTTCCATACAGAGTTGAGACGATATCTTTGCTTGTCAAATGTAATTATAATACCAAATGGCACATCCCATCTATACTGTATCTGACGGTTTCTGAGTTCTTTCACTAGAAAGGCATAGTCTCTCCTGGCTCTTAGCATTTGAGGTGGTATTTCTTTTAAGACAATCAAATCCTGACTGCCAATTTGAAGCCTGGTGTTATAGGACTCTTGTAGTATCATGTTTCTGAGCTCTCTTGTGGCGAAGTATATGGCTACATCTCAGGGGAGTTGCTTCTGCTTTGCCGCCCAAGAGTTAACATGATAAATTTTATCAATCTGCCAGTCAAAGTTGGACCCCGGTCTTCCCGCCAGACAGTCAAAAGCCTCTGAAAAGATCTGTTTCAAGTTCTCCTGTTTATCCTCATGCAACCCCCTGACTCTTAATGCGAGCTCCATCTGCGTGTACTGTATCATAATAATTTGTTTTTCAGCATTTTCAACTTTTTGTTGCACCACCTCAGTTTTGGATGTCAAATTGATATTAGCTTCATTAAGAACCTCTAGCTTATCTTCAATTCCAGAAACATGTTCTGTCAATACAGTTACAAGTCCCAGCATATCATCATTTATTTTGGCAATCCTAGTATCAAGTTTATCATATAAATCCATCTTAAACTCTTTTAAATCGTCCCTTATCTCCTCTTTGAATTGTCTGAAGGTTTCCAAAAAAAGTTCTTTCATTAGCACATCTCCAGTAGGGGGCAACTTTGTGCCAGGTATTGGGGATGTGCTTCTAGGAGGGGGAGGAAGTTTCCCCCCTGGATTTAATTTTGATGCCATTATTAGTCTTATCTCCAAGCAATTAATCAAGCTCTACTAGTACGCTATGCAGCTTACGAAAAAAGGGGTATTAAATCACCCCTTTATTAGCTCTTTAGAATTTTTCAAAGGATTTCAAAAAAGATATTGTAACGAAGCAGCTCGGCATATTCAGCGCCACTTTGACTTCTCTGTATCAGAAATATATATTAACAAAATTGATAAAAAGAAAGTCTTGTAAACTCTTCAGAGAAGTGAAACTAATTAGTAAGAAACTGCTGGCCAGCTGTTCCTCCCTTTGATCTTTTTTATCACTGTTGTTTGCAGAAGAATTAGGAATGTGGCACTGTTACGGAGAATGCACAATCGCCATTTTAGGAGCTTATTTTTTAAGGAAAAAAAAAACCAAGTACACGAAGGAAGCTCTTGTAGAAAATGAAGCTAAGATTTTTAAAAAAGCAGATAAGGTTCTCAGATACGGACTCTGCTTGTATTAATTTCAGATAAATAGTTCAAATATTGCCCTAAGTGGAGGTGCCTTACTTTGAGCCATGATAAAAACAGCTAGGGATTTCTGGCACGGAGATAGTGATCCAAAAAAGCTGCAAACCTCAAAGGAAAAGCTCTTACCAGCTGGATCTCTCTCGCGCTCTTCTTTGCCTGAAGAGTAAAGTATCTACCAGATGTCTAGGCAGATAACGCAACCAGAAACCCGGGGGCAGCTCTGTTAAGCTACCACCATCAGGCCAGGAAGCCCTTACTTCTCAATTTCATTGTACAAGGTGCAATGATAATAAAGTAAACTTAACTTCACTTGAGACTCTAGAAGGAGTTCAGAGAAGAGCAACCAAGATGATTAGGGGACATGAGGCTAAAAGATATGAATGGTTGCAGGAACAGGGTATGTCTAGTTTAATGACAAGAAAGACTAGGGGAGACATGATAGCAGTGTTCCAATAGCTCATGAGTTGCCACAAAGAAGAGGGAGTCCAACTATTCTCCAAAGCACCTGAGGGTAGAACAAGAAGCAATGGGTGGAAACTAATCAAGGAGAGAAGCAACTTAGAACTGAGGAGAAATTTCCTGACCGAACAATTAATCAGTGGGAGTTGTGAATGCTCCAAAACTGGACATTTTAAAGAAGATGTTGGATAACATCTTCTTTAGGTAGGGGGTTGGACTAGAAGACCTCCAAGTGCCTTCCAACTCTGTTATTCTGTTCTGTTCTGTTCTGCTCTGCTCTATTCTATTCTTAAGAGCCAAGGTGGCGCAGTGGTAAAATGCAGCACTGCAGGCTACTGCTAGATCAGCAGGTCAGCGGTTCAAATCTCACCGGCTCAGGGTTGACTCAGCCTTCCATCCTTCCGAGGTGGGTAAAATGAGGACCCAGATTGTTAGGGGCAATATGCTGACTCTCTGTAAACCGCTTAGAGAGGCCTGAAAGGCCTATGAAGCGGTATATAAGTCTACTGCTATTGCTATTGCTATTGCTATTCTACTCTATTCTTTGTTTACTGTATCAAATGCTGTAAAGCATTTCTGCTTTTTATATTTTGGAACTACAATTGTCATCTTAAATCCAGTTGGATACAGCAGGTATTATTGTTTATATTTGTAAATGAACCTGCTAATGGAGGAGCCCACCAGTTGGATATTTCTTGAATTGTTCAGCTGGTAGACAATTCTCTGTGGAGCAATATTGTTTTTCAAACCTTTTATTATGAATTTGATCATTAGCATTTTAAGGCAAAAATAGTTAAGATGTTGGATAATTTACACACACGCACACACACACATTTACCTTTCTGTTTTGATCCTTGCTCCCTCCCTCCCACTGTTATAATCAATTCCCAGTCATAAAACCTATAGTAGCCATAGTTAAAAGTAGTTTTTGAATGCTATAGAGAAGATATGACTGAATCTATTGTCAGACACGACCACCCCTCTCACTTTGCCAGAGAGGGAAACACAAACACAAACCTGAGCAATTTTGCTAATTGTGACATCTGGATAGAGACATCCCTGTCAGCTCCATCAACAAGAGCCAACAGGTTCTCACCTCACAAGGATGGAAGGCTTAATCAAAATTGAGCCTGGTAAGATTTGAACTGCCAAACTTTTGGCAGCAGTCAGTCAGCAGAAATAGCCTGCAATACAGTACCCCCCACTCACTCTACTATGTAAAGAAACACACAAACCTGTGGGACTTTGTAGGGGCCTACTAATGTTGACATTTGAATGGAAATATCCCTGCCGGCTGCATCAAGAAGAGCCAAAATGTTGTCCTTCCTTCCACAGCTGTAGTTGGGAACATTGGCTTCTCCAGTGGAGAGAATATCCAACAAGGCATCTGAAGTGCCAAGTGAGTTCACATAGTTGTCATAGATGTTGTAGCCAAGAGTGAGATTGTGCAGGAGACGGGGATTCTTGTTAACCATTTCAATATTTAAAATCATATATAGCTTTCTTTCTTCTTCAAAAGGTACACTAGTGTAAAACCATTTTCATCTTAATATTAGCATCATCAATAGCAACAAAAAAAAAACATTTTCACAGGTAACTGTAATTTAAGCCAATAAAGATCTAATACCAGAGACAAATGATAGTCACCCATTAACCATTAATATTGTGAATGTGGACAAGGTAGCGTGGAAATACTCCTCCAAAAGGATTAGAAATCAGAAATATACCATTGTTTGTAGCAGTACTAATTTTCATCAGCCCAGTAAACAGTTTGAAGAATAATTCAGTCATTAAAATAGAACAATCCTAAAAGAAAGGGGATTTTTGAAAAGTTGCCTGGAAAAGCATTCTCCAGGGCTATAAAAATCAGGCATAGCATATCTATCAGTGGCTATAAAAATATGGAAAGGAGCCTAGTGGGGAAACTACAACAATCACTACTTTCAGAAAACCCTCCCTACTCAAATCATGAACTGAGGATTGAACAGGGAGAAGAAAATAAAGTGGACTTCTTCCACATTTTACTTGTATCGTGTTTGGATTTGAGCCTTTCTCAAAAAAATAAGACAAAAGAGAGAGCCCATGGAAATCAAAAGAGTTGAAGAAATTAATCAGCTCCTGCAATACAGGAGTACGCAAAATAAGAAGGGAAAAAAGAAGAGTGTTAGAACTGCAAATGGAGGGAATAAATCTTTATCACAATGAAGGACTTACAGCTCAATCTGACTAGAAGGAGCCCCATTGAAAGGTAATGTTGCAGGGAATATTTCTGATCCAGAGAGGACTATACCAAGAAGAAAATCTCCTGGACTATAATAGCTCCATGGCTTTTCTCCATCTTGGTGGTCCAAATTCAGGGGGCATTTCCTTCTAAGTTTCCCAGAGACAGGCTGAGACACCACCGGCAGCATCAGGAGCGCAATCAGGACGTCCATAATTCATGGGGTTGAATCAATCTCCTTCCTGTTTGTAAAGAAGAATTGGAAAAAGAATTAGAAGCACATCCACGGGATGGAATATCCAGTGGCTTTCCTGATTTAAACATAGAGAAACCAAGATTAACTTGGAAGAGAGAGAAAGTATATTCTTTAACTTGGAAAAGAGAAAAAGTATATTCTTTAACTTGGAAAAGAGAGAAACTATATTCAAATCACAACTACCCCCTGTCCTGTAACTAGAGCCACAGAAAGCATAACCTGTTGTATTTATTCTTTTCTGATGCAAGATCCCTTCCATATTGCTTCAGTCTGATGTCACTGGAGAAGTAGGAGAAGAGGTCTCAGAGAAAGGGGTTGGTGATAATTGCAATGAGAAGGAACTTCTCCCCTTGGGACCCTGAACTTCTTCCGTGTAAGGAAGAGTAACTGAAGAAAAGCATGTTTGTAAAAAAATCACATATGCATCCCTTGAGTCACTCTTCTGTAGTGGTCTTAGTCCTTCCTGTTAGGACATGTCCAGAAAGTGGTGCTGGAACAAGAGAGTTCAACAGCATTTCTTAATCCCATCTTAATTCCTAAAGGTGTTTGCGAATAGATTGGCCCAGTCTTTCCTAAGGGCCCCAAATATCTATTTCCAAAAACTTCTTGTTGGAGGCTATTAAGAAAGATTGGGGGCTACTTCCTGCCTTTAAGAACATGTTTTCTCCAGTTGTACTTTGGGAAAATATAATATTCCGCCTCTTTTAATATAACCAAATCTATTTCATTATTTTGGGAGGAGGGTGGGATTCTCACAAGACTAACGTGGCTTATGGGCTTTGGAGCTGCATTTTAAGGGAATGCAGCTAATGGGGGTTTGTGAAGCTTCGGTATCCCTCCATGTGTTTCCAGTTTCTGGGGGAAGCCAAGCAGGGCCTTTGTCTCCAAAGGGGGATCCAGCATTGCTGGGGAGGGGAAGGCGATGGGGGGGTCTCCCTGGAGGGACCTTCTGGGGCTCTAAGAAAGGGGCATCCGGGGGGTCCCTCATGGCCCCTGAAGACCCTCCATCCAGGCTCTCCTGGGCAGCCTCTGCTCCTACTTGCCCAAGAGCCTCCACTGGAGGACAACCTCTCCAGGGCAGCCATTTTAGGTGGGGGAGGGGAAAGGCTCTTCCAGGACTTCAGCCTCCCCTCCCTCTGCATTTCTCTGAGTTGTTTTTCTTCTTCTCTTTCTCATTTAAAAACATTTTTATTTCATCCTCATTTGAAATTCTCCCCACTCCCCCCCCCCCCTTTGTCTTGGTCTGTTCAATTTCTCCTCCAGGAGGCTGATTGGTGGCTGAGTTCCCAGGCAATATTCTTCCTTCCTTTTTGATTGGCTGCTGCTGGGTTGCCATGACAACAGGGATAGGCCAGGGGCAGGGGCAGCCACTAGGAAGAGAGGGGGGTGGGGTTTCTCTCTTCTGAGGGAACTGGAGAGGCTGAAGGGGAAATCTTCTCTCTTTTAGGAAAAGCTGCTCATATGAAGAGCAGAATCAGAGGAAGAGAAGATCCAAAGTGTTTTTTTTAAGTGTATTAAAAAAATTGAAGTCTTTGACAGAAGAAAAATAGGAAACAGAACTAAAAACATAAAAAGAAGGAAGTGTCAAGGCGGCCTCCCTCAGCAACCAAGAAAGAAACCACTTAACTCAATTTCGCAGAATTAAGAGTACTTTTACTGGTCATGAGTAGATAGCAGCTAAGCAAAGCAGGATCTAAGGCAAAAGCACGCCTAATCATAGATATCAATATGTCACCCAACCCCCCTCTCCCTGGTAACCCCATCCCTCAGTCCAATCCGCACATCCCTCAAGTGTCATGTGGGAGACATCTTCAAAAAGCATCATCAGGTTGGTATGCCGGACAGTTGGCCTTGGCAGCAAATCCTCTATCTGCAGCATGTGCAATAGATGGTGAGAACAACTTCCTTTTAACAGTCACTCCTGTACTGATACTTCCCCACCCAAATACCATGTCCCCCCTCCCCATTTCAATGGCAGCTGAAAGCAAGCAGCAAAACACAGGCTGACAACACCTTTTCCATTATTATATGGTGGTAAAAGTGGGATATTGATCACTTGGGGGTAACTGGAGAATTAAGAGGATTTTTCTTTTAAAAAATCCTTTGACAATCAGCAAAGGTGACATACCAACCACAGATCTTTACCCTCCCCCTAAAAACTGGCAATGATGGACAGGCAAGGTAGCGCTAGGACAGTAACACAGCTGACAAGTGACAAAGACTACCAGTATGCCAACTATCTCAGAAAGGTTCAAGCTATGAAGATCTCTGCTACAGAAGATTCCTCACTAGAAGGCAGAAAGTCTGTTCAGCACCTCAGCCCAGAGAAGCTGGAAAAGGAGGCTAAGAGAGAGGAAGCCATGAAAAGGGTGAAAGTTGATCTGGAGCTTAACTGAAGGGAGATTGCTGAGAAAGAGCATCAAACCCAAATAGAGCTCTGGAAGTTGCAATATCGCATCATCCTGTGGGAAGTTATCATCCAGCACTCTCCCAGAAAAATGAAATATCCTAGGAAATATTGAAAAGGCAGAATATTTCTCTGGATATGAAAAGAAAGAAACATGTTTTAAAAGACAGAATAGTTCCCTGTAGCTTCCTGCCCATCCCCACTTTGTCAATGGGCCATTAAGAAGGCCAAGCTAGTCCCTTTTACATAATAAAGACTTCTCCACTGCAGCTCCAAGGGGGATGGGAGTAAAGGCATGATAATATTGGCCCTTTACTCAACTGACCACATGGCATCTGAGAACTCATCCATACCTGGATTCAAAACGCCGCCTAGAGAGTTGCCCCTGCATGGCCCCATGGGAGTCTGACAACCAATCAGAATACATTTCTTACACAGGAACAGGAAACAGAGAGGTGGGACTGAACAGGTTATAAAAAGCCTAGCAAGCCCCTCCCTCAGCCCTTCTCTTCTTCTCCACCAACATTGAAGCATGTGATCACCTTTTCTGTTCAGGGCTCAAGCCATGTGGCCCTGTCCAACAATAAACCATCTTTCCAAGCAGCCTCCATGTCTCCAGTGTTTTTTTCCCCACTTGGAGCTGAACCCAGAAGGATATTTCTTTCATCAATCCGCACTAACCCTTCTCCTCCCAATAGAACCAGACCTTGGGGGAATTGAAGTACCACTTCTGAAAGAACCATGAAGGAGATGAGGTTGAGACCTTCCTAGCTAACTCTGAAGATGCCTATCAAGCTAAAATCAGTCCAAAGCCCAGAACATGTTTCATATCTCTCCTCTCTTAAAGGGTTGCTTAAGCCAAATATTGGCTAAGCTGTGTGCTGAGGAAAAGAAGGGCCACCAATTGCTTAGAAATACACATATTAACTACTTATTTATTTTATTGTTTGATCATTATCTTGCTTTTGATTTGATTAATGTGTCTATTTTTTTATTTCCTTGGATTTTAAAAAGCCTAAATTCTCAAGCAGAGACAAACAAAGCAACAAACCAATAACAATTGCAATCAATAATCAAATGTTATCAGCATAAGAAACCATTGGATTATGAGGTCCCTACTTTTATCATTAGATGTTCCTTAGTGTTTAGATCTGGTCTAATGATAATAATGTAGCACTTGGGGAAGAAGAAGCAAAACAACAGCCCGGCACCAGAGGCCAAGATGGAGAAGACCTGCACAGTCACCATTGACTTTCCTTTGGTGCTGAGGTAGGTGGGCAGGAAGGAGATCCAGACACTGCACAAAACCAACATGCTGAAAGTGATCAGCTTGGCTTCATTGAAGGCCCCAGGCAGGTTTCTGGCCAAGAAAGCCACTGTGAAGCAAATGGCAGCTAGGAAGCCCATGTAGCTGAGGACAACATAAAACATGGTGATGGAGCCTTCGTTGCACTGAAGGATGATCTCTTCAGACTGGGAGTGCAGGTCAGAGTCAGGGAATGGGGGAGAAACTCCCAGCCACATTACACAGATTAAAATTTGGACACCAGAACAAGAAAGAATAATGGAGTTGGCCAAGCTCTTCCCCAACCATTTTCTCACCCTGTTCCCTGGTTTTGAGGCCAGGAAGGCCAGCACCACCATGATAGTTTTGGCCAACACAGAAGACACGGCTACTGAGAAGATAATGCTGAACATTGTTTGTTGGAGAAGACAGGTGGCTTTCCTTGGTTGACCAATGAAGAAAAAGGAGGACAAAAAACAAAGCTGGAGGGAGATCAGGAGGATGAAGGAGAGGTCCCGGTTGTTGGCTTTGACAATTGGAGTTTCTAAGTATTTAATGAATATGATTAAAACAAGGCCTGTGGTTAGGAACAGGAGTAGGGCAAAGGAGATGAGGATGATGCTCAGATGTTCTTCATAGGACAGGAAGATTATTCTTTTGGGGATACATTGAATTCGGTTTTTGATTGGATATTGATCATCTGGGCACTGTGTGCATTTTTCAGTATCTGAAAAAACAAAGTAATATTTGTTTTGTTGTCTTTCAAATTTCAAAAGAAGAGATATTATACTAAGAGAAAAGAAATCTTCTCTAATGTGATATTCTTACACTCAAGGAAAAATAAATCACCAATATATACAACTGTAAAAACAACAACAAAATAAAATTAAAATATAAAAAAGAACATAATGAAATTAAAAGAAGAAATATCTGGTGCCACAACCTTCCTTCTCTGATTCTTATCTTTCACTGACATTACCTTATCTTAAATGGTTGCTAGAAGAAAACAAATAATTCATGTTACTAAGAAAGATAAATATGGGAAGACACATCCAAACTGGCAAATAATAGATTCATATTACTTCATATTTCAAGATCTTTTATTTATCAATAAATTAAAAACAAAACCATCAAACTTATATGACTGTTTAAGATGCACATTGATCAAAGTGCACTTGATGAATCGAGTAGGTTTCTCTATGGTATCACCCACCTTCCTGAGTGGAGATGGTCCCCTCTGGACAAGGAACGCAGTCGTAGCAATAGCAGTAGACTTAGCAGTAGACTTAGTAGACTTAGCAGCAAACTGGCTCTCCTTCTTGAGCCTTCATGACAAATCCAGGCTGACATTTTTCCACACATTTGGACTGAGGCAGAGACTGAGAAGAAAAACAAGAAATGCCAAAGAAAATCTGTTAAGAGTCCCCATGTAAGATGGAGGTAAACCTAAATGTCATTTCAGTAGTTTCTGGGCTTCACTTAGGCAAATATGAACTCTCTGGCTTCTTCCTAATGGCTGCAGGAGATATGATTGCAGGCAGATGCCTCACTTAGTTCCTCCCTTTTTCTTCAGGCATATCAGACTGCAAAAAAGGACCTTTCTATTTAATAAAGTCTGGAGGGATGAAATTGAGAGAATATTTAAACATTAAATGGCAACTGGTAGTTTCTTCCTCACAGTCGAATTACCATGCATTCTTCCATTCTTCATATAGGCATGATTTTAAAATAAATTATCCATTCATACTAAATTTTAGAATAAACTTTATTATAAACAATGTATTATTATTTTTCTCCCATTATATTTATTAAAATAGAATAAAACTGTGATGAAGAAAGAAACTTCTGCCCTGTAGGATCTGGAATGGTTTCTTCTGGATTACATTGCAAAGCTGCTTCTCTTTGAAAGGATCTATCATCTATCTATCATTTATCTATCATCTATCCACCCACTCACCCACCCTCCCACCCACCCAATATTCTATCCAATAGTGATTCCATTTCATCGGATTGCGTCCAAATCTGAACTCAAGGGCTGATCAAGATAATTGCTTTGGTCTTTGATAATTGAAGACTATTAACATGAAAATCCTCAGCATATGAAGTTCTCTCTCATCAGTTTTAAGGAGATACTGAACTGCAGAAAGGCCACTAAATGGCAATGATTTGTGTCCCGAAAAATAATCACCCTGAATCTCATTTTGGATAGCACATTATTCAGCATGATAGCATCTGAAGAGTGCCTTGGTCAATGGAACTGAAGCCTCCCTGTAATGCTCTCTACATGGGGCTGCCCTTAAAGAGTGTTTGAAGACTTCAGTTAGTCCAGAATGCAGCCGCGTGAGCGATTGTGGGTGCACCTAGGTACACCCACTTCACACCTATCCTCCGCAAGCTGCACTGGCTACCCATTAGTCTCCGGACCCGCTTCAAGGTGCTGGTCGTTACCTATAAAGCCCTACATGGCATCGGACCTGGGTACCTGAGAGACCGCCTCCTGCCGATTACCTCCCTCAGACCAATTAGATCTCACAGGTTAGGTCTCCTCCGGATTCCATCTGCCAGCCAATGTCGGCTGGCGACTCCCTGGGGGAGAGCCTTCTCTGTTGCAGCTCCAGCCCTCTGGAATGACCTCCCCATGGAGATCCGGACTCTTACTACCCTCCCAGCCTTCTGCAAAGCCACCAAGTCCTGGCTGCTCCAGCAGGCCGGGGGGCTTGTGAAACATCCAGCCCCATGGAAATTGTGAATGTTGCGTTTTTAAAGTGTTGTCTTTGTCTATTTATCCCCCTTCCCTTGTCTATTGTGAGCTGCCTGGAGTCCTTCGGGAGTGGGCGGCATACAAGACAAATAAACTAAACTAAACTAAACTCCCTATCTGCCTCAGAAAATTACAGAAGTTTTACTCCACACAGTCAATTCTCAGTGAAGGTTATCCAGGGTTACCCAAGTTTAGTTCACTTGAAATGGGATGTAAGGTTTTGGAAAAAAAGAGAAAAGACATTAATATTTTCCCCACCTTGTTGAGCAATGTTAGCTGGGACAAAGCATCTTGGTTGATTATCAGTGTCTGCCTTTCAAATGTCCCCAATTGCTTCTTGATGGGATCTTCCTCAGGAAGAATACACCAACTAATGATCTTGAGATCCGCTGCTACATCTCCCTTTTGATCCAAGTAGACTTTATACAGGGAAAGATTGTACCATTCCTTTTTCTTGAGAAATTGATGAAACTAGAATGGAAACATCCAGGAAATTTAAAAGCAGAGTTTTTGGTCTTTTTATCTCTTTTATTTAACTTGCAAAGAATGCAAGTTAGGAGAACAAGTGTCAACGCTACCTTCAAAATTCAAGAACAAAAGTTCCTTAATAGTTCTCAATCCTATAGTATATTGACAAAGAGTATTGTGAGAAGATATAATTGACAGAAATTGTCAACTACAGGGAATATTTTAGGAAAGGTCACAAATCAATTGAAGAACCCCTCTCCAAATAATCAGAGAATTCATAAACTCCTTGAAAACAACAGGGTGATTACCAGAAAGCAAGGATTTGTTAAGAAGAAAGTTACAAGGCTAATCTTCATTCAAATAGAACAGAGAAGAAAAATGACCAAATGAACTAATTCTACTTTATTTTAAGACTACATTAACAGAATCTGGCAAGTGTAAAAGTGCAATAGAAATCTTTTATCTTTTAATGGTCTAAAAAACTAAGGAGGATCTTTTCAGAGTTTCTTTCTCTGCCTGCTACACAGCTTCCAATTGCCTTCCCCATCTACCTGACCCTTCAATTATTCAGAATTCCACTGAAAGGGACCTTGGAGGTCTTCTAGTCCAACCCTTGCTCAAGCAGGAGACCATATACCCATTTGAGATAGGCGGATGTCCAATCTTTTCTTAAAAACCTCCAAGATGAAGCCCCCACAATGTCTGAAGGCAAGTTGTTCAACTGGTTGATTGTTCTCACTGTTAGGAAGTTTCTCTTTAATTTCAGGTTGCTTCTCTCCTTGATTAGTTTCCATCCATTGTTTCTTGTCTTGCCTTCTGGTGCTTTGGAAAGTAGGTTGAGACCCACTTCTTTGTAGTGGCCCCTCAAATACTAGAATATTTCTTTTCTCTAAACTAGTCATACTCAATTCCTGTAACCGTTCAGAGCAGCTGCTTTTAGCCTTGGGAAAAGAGAACAAGGAGAAGAGTCATGTTGGTTTCAGGAGCTTAAAATCAGAAGGAATCTGGGGACATATTTTCAAATATACAAGATGTCTTAGTTGTAGAAGGGAGGATGCAGCACTTTCCCAATAAATACAAGTTGTTGTACAGAAGCTTAAGATCTTAAACAACCATTCTCAGAGAACCTCAAAGACCTTGAAAAGGAATTTAGTATGATAGATCATTGTTGGGACCCCATACCTTCCATGGCTGAAGCCTTGGAGTCCTCAAACTCTCCTCTTCCTTCTTGTTTCTCTTCTTGAAATTGGAAACATCATTTAAGGCATGGGCCAGAATCTTAATGATACTATAAGTAACGCCATCATTTGTGATCCACATCTTATTCTTGTTCTGTTTGGTCTCCACTGATTCTTTCTGGGTGCATCTTCTCCGGCCTTTGACAGAAAAGACGTGTTTTGAAACAGAACAGTGAAAATATTCAGCTTGAAATTCATGTTCCACAAACAAATCATTTTCATAGGCATCATCATTTCCCCAATGCTTTTTCCATTGAAGAGGAAAGCTCCAGATGCTATGGACGTACTTGTTAAGCCTGTCCTTTTCCATGTAATATACTCCAACCATTGTCATGATCCAGACTTTCCCTTCAATCGGTCCTGGCAAAGTTTCAAATATTGAATGGAAAGACAGAATTCTGTCAGAAAAGGACTCAAATTCTATGAAGTGAACAAAGACATTGACTTGCCTCCACTTAGAGAGGCCATCCCTGAGGGTTGCAGTATATCCATTTGCTGAGAATTGTTGTGATATAACCACACAAATTGTATACTTGACCAGCATAGGAGTAAAAGTTCTCATGAAATGCTCTCCCTTCTCTGTGTCCGGAGCAAAGAGACCAATCAGGGTCCATCCAAAATGGAGGAGCAGTTGGACAATTGCTGGGCATTGAAATCCTTCTTTGGGGAGCATTGGATGGAAAAAAGGGAATTGACTTTTATCACTCAGAGCCTCTGAAGTACTCCTCAGACAGATCTGAAACAGCAGTGAAGCCCAATTTTTAGCATTTATAATGAATCTAACACAGAACAGCAACAAGTATATATGTAAAAACAGAATTTAGAAAAATAAGTTACAATAAAATAAGCATGAAGAATAAAAATAGTATTTATCTTCCCCAGAATTTATTGTAATTAGTAAAGAAGATTTCAGGTGAATTAAATTTTCTCCAAAAAAGGGGCATATTATATATAATTGTTGAATTCTGATCTCACAGGAAATATATTATTTTCATATAATTGCAGTCCAAGATATTGATCTCCCTCTTATATAATTGGCATTCAAAATAATAGATGTATTATATCTTTTATCTCTGAATGTCCACAAATGCAAATATATTCATTGTAAAGGACTTGGAAGATTCAACTCAATACCTGTCAGTCTGGAAGGTATATTTGTAGCATTTAATGCATTTCAATGTGCCAACCTTACTGAGGATTGTTATATCTTTCTCTGTTTTGAAAATCTTAGATTGTTCAGCTTTTTTAAAAAAAAGTCTTCATTTGTAAAAAGCCAAAGAGACCACATTTCTTAATATAATTTGTCAGTTGTACCCTTCAATAACTTTTAAAATGAAATTTGTTTGTTCTAACAGAGTTTTGGGACTCTGGCATAAATTTTGTATAACAAATGCATATCATAATTTTATAAATTGTATAAATTCTCAATTCAGCTTTCAGGGCAGCAGTTGAAGTCCTTTTATCCATCCTCAAGATACTTCTCAGTTTCAGTAATTGTATAAATTAAATCCCAAAGTTCAGCTCAGAATAAGTGCATGATGGTAATGTTGGCCTTTCATACTTTAATATTTCAGGCTAAGAAAGCTGCATAGCTGCGATTTTTAAAAATTCTTTTAACAGTGCATTCACTTCTCCTTTGGTCTAAATGAGCTCTTTTAATGTTCAGGGAGCCAAAATCCAGTCACAGAGAAAAATACCCCAGGTAAGGAAAGGTGTGAACTTGCTTTATTGGCTCATCCTTGAATAGCCTTATATGGCAATATGTCATTTTCCAAAGACCTTAACTTTTGGTTTTGACTGATGAATAATCATATAATTCTTATGAGAATAAGACTCAAGTGTTCTTAACAGTATATGAAACCCAAATGTCATATTAGCAGTGCTACTATGGATTGAGTTATTGCAAGTGACCTCTGCAAATGGCAGCAGGTCAGCCCAATTGTTGTAAACTGCTGGTACTTTATGTAGCATCTAAGGCAGGGGTGGGTTTGTGCCGGCGTTTCTGCTGGTTTGCTGTGCAGGCGTGCTCAATTGAGAGTAAATTGCTCTGTGAGTGCGCAGAACATTTTAAAAAATGATTTAAAAACAAACCGGCAATGGCAGCAGGAACGGGGGGACCAGTTTGGGGGCAGGGCCAGCCTTCCGTCCCTACCAGTTCAGTGACCCAGTCTCAATATCCACTACCGGTTTGCCTGAGCTGGTGTGAACTGGTAGCAACCCACCTCTGATCTAATGCACTGTTCCAGAACCAAATTAGGGCATTTACAGGCCCCATTAGTTAGGGGGAGGAGCCTAACTCCTTCAGGAATTCCTGCCAGAAGTGGGAGGTGAATTGTACCCCCATATCCAAAATAATGTGGTCAGGAACACTGTGTAACCTATTCACGTGTTGGATAAATTGGGGAAGTTTGTGCTCAAACACACTCCCAAGCAAATGAGTGAAGAACATAATTGGGACTTCCGGGGGAGGAGGCTGTCGCTGTTGGGAGCTCAACGGAGCTCCCCTCAGAGTTCTGGTCTGTATATCTAAAAAGATCTATAGATATCTCCCCTTTTTGGCAGAAAGGGGCAGGGAGTAGCTCAGTCGTTAGGATCTCTTTGTAATTCACAGCCCCTTTTTTTCGCTGTGAATGGAGAAGAGGTTCAACAATAGCTGAGCTTTTTTTTTTTTACTCCAGCCAGTTCTTCTCGGCTGTTTTTTTTCAGCCCTAGGCAGGTTGCCCCCCACCTCAGGACAAAGTTAAGCTATTTAAGATTAATTCGAGAAGGGACCATTCCTGAGAAACTTTTTTTTTATTACTATTCAAAATACCAGCTTCAATTTTGTCAAAGGCTTTCTTATCCAGCTGCGTTACAAGATGGCGATTTTATAGCTTCTGCATTTGATATATGACGCACTCAATCAGCTCTATTCTCCTGAAGACTTCTCCTTATTAACTGTTAAAAGTCTATAAATAGTATTCCATTTAAAACCGAGGGGAGCAGAGACTTTGTTTGCTTGCTAGTTTGTTTGTGCGTTTTTTTTATAATGGCTCCCAAATCGAAGCAGTCTAAGCGTTTCCTTAATAATACATCTCAAGAAATTGTTACAAAATCGCTGCCCTTGCCTCCCACGCCCTCTACTGGAGATTTCTTAACGCAAGAATTTCTTTTTGAAACCCTTAAAGAGTTCAGACAGGAAATTAAACAACTTTTATCGGACTTATATGATAAACTGGATGCCAAGATTGCGCAAACAAGGGAAGATATGATTGGAGTTATGACTGTTATGACAGACTATGTTGCTGAAATGGAGGACAAATTGGAACTTTTGGGAAAAGCTAACTCTAATTTGACATCTAAAATTCAAACGTTACAACAGGAAGTTGAAAATGCTCAAAAACAACTCGTTATGATAAATTACAATAAGACTGCGTTTGCAATAAGAGTCAGAGGATTGCGTGAAAAGGAACAGGAGAATTTGAAACAGACCTTCTTTGAGGCTTTCAGACGTTCGGTGGGAAGTCCGGGATTTAACTTTGATTGGCAGATTCAAAAAATTTATCACCAGAACTCGTGTGTAGCAAAACAACGACAGCTTCCGAGGGACATAATTATATATTTCACCACAAGAGAATCCAGAATGCGATAATACAGAAGTTCTACAATAACAGGCTGCGAATCGATGGACAGGACTTGATTGTTTTTAAAGAAATACCATCTCAAATATTAAGAGCAAGGGGAGACTACACTTTCTTAACTGAAAAACTCAGAGATTCTCAGATACAATATAAATGGGAAGTGCCATCTGGTATCACAGTCACATTTGAGAACCAAAAATATCGTCTCAATTCTGTTTGCGAAGCCCGAGATTTTTACTACAAAACTCTGAAGGTGGGACTTCCTGATTCACCCGGACTTGGAGAAAGACAAGGAGAAGGAGAAGATAAGCAGCGGGACACGTGGCTACAAGGCGGAGGGTGTTGCTTTCCCCTTCCGGAAGGGCAGAAGAATAAAGAATAAAGATCCAGCTATGCCTTTAAAATACTTCTTAAATTTTTAATCTGAATAAAATTTCAGGACTCCTGTCTGGTATAAAATGACAAAGCTGTATACCGATGAAGAGATATTGAGACTGAAAGAAGCGGTGCTAATTTTGGACATATATTGTATGGGACTGATATAAGACTTGTTTGAATCTTAATTTAAACTGCACATGATCTATTCTTTGGGGCGAGGAGAGCGGAGATCGTAGTTTTCTTGGATTGTGGTTTGGGATGAATGGAGTTGGGTGGCGTGGGGTAGATGGAAGGGTAGTGAAAGTTCAATTAGATTACCTTGATCCAGAATGTAAGCTGATTTTTGTATAAATTGTTATTTGAATACAAGGTTAAGAAAGATTATCTGGAGAGTCTACACGAGGGTGGAGTAAATATGAGAGGAGCAATGGATGAGGATAAAATATATATGTGGACACGGGTAAAGGCAGGATGGGAGGTATAAAATTTATATGCGGAAGCGGGTAAAGACATTGTTTAAGATTTTAAAAATAATGAGAAGCTGAGTTTAATGTTAGAGAGTTTATTGACTTCTCTTTCTTGGGGGGGGGGGGTTCCCCCCCTTTTTTTCTTTTTATTATTCTTTTCTTTTTTGTTCTTTATTTTTTTTATTTTTTTTTATTTTGTAACTTCTAATCTATTTGGTTTCAATATACTCCAGACTTTGCTTGATAAAGAACGATGCCGGGAATGGGATCTGGGAAGTCGGAAGGGAGTCAGGGAGGGGGGGTTCAGGGGGTGGGTGGGGGGGAGGGTGGAAATATAGACTCAATTTTCAGAACAAAGAATGCACTTGGATACTGTTGCTTTTTTTTCTTTTTTTTCTTTTCTTCTTTCTTTTCCTTTTATTTTTCTTTTGTTTTAGTACAAAACAAATAGACCAATGAATACTAGAAATACACCGAAGTGAGGTGTAGAGGGAAAGAAGAGGGGGGAATTAAGAGGGAGTGAGAAGGGAATGTAAGGAGGGTGAGATGGTGGGAAGGGGAGAAAGGAATGGTTGAGGGGGAGGGGAAGTAGAAGAGGGGATTGTTGGAAGGGAGAAATGAAAGTTGGAGGGGTAGAAGGAAGGGTGTATGTAGGATAGAAGTGTTATGAGTTGTTTATTGCTTCTTTTTTTAAAACTGCACAGTATTTAAGTGATTGTATAAAGGAAAATGAAAATGTAATAAAAGATGTCAATTTAAGAACATAATTGGAATAGAAGGGGTCTTTGAGGGCTTCTAGTACAACCCTCTACTCACAGAGCAGATTGTAAACCATTGCAGACAAAATGAAAATGCAGCAATTTTTGAAAATCTTCAGTAACGAGGCAAGTTCCACTGTTTTTTTTTTTTTTTTGCTGTCAGTGCTTATAAAAAGGCCTTTGAGCAGGATCAGAACTCTGAGTTCCCTTTTAAGAGCAATCAGTTTCTTCCATAATATTTCTTTCTTTACTGTGTCAAATGCTATAAAAGCAGCAAACCATTCTCTCCTCTGACTGACATTTTTATAGTTAGATGGTTCCAAGCAATGCAATTACTAATAGTGGATCAAATCTACCTAAAAGTTACTGGTGTTTCTATAAGGAATGCACTTTTCACCTACCACTCTAAACTCAATAGAGTAGAGTAGAGTAGAGTAGAGTAGAACAGAACAGAACAGAACAGAACAGATGAAGGGGACCTTGGAGGTCTTCTAGTCCAACCCCCTGCTGAGGCAGGAAACCTTATATCATTTCAGACAAATAGTTGCCCAATTTCTTCTTAAAAACTTCCAGTGCTGGAACATTCAAAACTACTGGAGTCCAATTGTGAAAGAGTTCAGGACAACACAATTGTCAATAGTGGATCACATCTTCCTAAAGACTGTTAATTGTTCTCCAAGGAATGCACTTTTCATCTACATTTTAAAAATCTATTCAAGAAGAAAGCGGTGTAGCAATAGCAGTAGACTTATATACCGCTTCATAGGGCTTTCAGCCCTCTCTAAGCGGTTTACAGAGAGTCAGCATATTGCCCCCAACAATCCAGGTCCTCATTTTACCCACCTCGGAAGGATGGAAGGCTGAGTCAACCCTGAGCCGGTGAGATTTGAACCGCTGAACTGCTGATCTAGCAGTAGCCTGCAGTGCTGCATTTAACCACTGCGCCACCTCGGCTCTTTATACACACACACACACACACACACACACACACACACACACACGGCTAGCTGATGAGAGCTAAATAGCTTGAAATAGATCTATACTAGTCTCCCTTTATTTATTTATCAGCACAAAAACAACACAAATGTAACAAAGGCAATAGTAAAAGTATTGGGCTTTCTGTCTGGATGGTCTCTTGTGACGAGCCGATGGACAGAGAATGGAAGCAGTTAGCATAATTGGGGCATACCAGGGGTTGTGACACTAAATATATACCTACCTCCCTGGCTCAGCTGATAAGGAGGAGGACCTGTGGCTTAATGCTTAAGACATCTGCCTAAGATGTAATACAGCACAGGTTCGAATCCCAGTAAGGGTATGGCTAGCTGATGAGAGCTAAATAGCTTGAAATAGATCTATAGTAGTCTCCTTTATTTATTTATCAGCACAAATACAAAACACACACACACACACACACACACACACACACACACACACACACACACACACACACTACAATTGTCATCTTAAACCCAAAGCAGGTATGGCAGGTATGATTTAGATTTGTAAATGAACCTGCTAATAGAGGATCCCACCAGCTGGGATATTTCATGAATTGTTCAGCTAGTAGAAAATCATATCTGGAGCAATACCAATGAAGAAGAAAAATAACTGCTCCCAAAAGAAACCAGCATGGCTGCATAAAGAACTCTCAGACAAACTGAAAGACAAAAAAGCTAAGTATAAAAGTGGAAGTGGGGGGGGACACATAACTAAGGCAGAATATCAGCAAATAGCCCGAGCATGTAAAGATGAAGTGAGGGAAGCTAAGGCTCACAATGAAGAAAGGCTTGCCACAAAAGTAAAAAATAACAAAAAAAGCTTCTTCCAACATGTTAAAAACAAGAAAAAAGTTAAGGAAACTATTGGTCCATTACTAGGAGAAAGTGGCAAGAAGGTGACAAGCAACAGGGAGAAAGCAGAACTATTTAACTCTTTTTTTGCATCTATCTTTACACAAAGGGATAAAACAGTCCAACCTATCAAAAACAGCACCACAAAAATCAGATTAGGAACACAAGTTGAAATAGGGAATAAAATGGTAAGTGAGCACCTGTCTACCCTAGATGAGTTCAAATCACCAGGACCGGATCGATTACATCCCAGGGTTCTGAAGGAACTGGCAGACAAGATCTCAGAACCACTGAACTATATCTTTCAGAGATCCTGGAGCACCGGGGAACTACCAGAGGACTGAAAAAGAGCTGGTGTGGCTCCCATTTTAAAAAAAGAGAGAGAAAAGTAGACCCAGGAAATTATAGACCTATCAGCCTGACTTCAATACCAGGGAAGATTCTGGAAAAGATAATCAAGCAACGAATTAGTGAACACCTAGAAGTAAACAAAGTAATAGCCAAAAGCCAACATGGGTTTGTCAAAAACAGATCATGCCAGACTAATCTTATTCCATTCTTTGATAATGTGACAAAATTAGTGGATCAGAGGAATGCCGTCGATGTAGTTTACTTGGACTTCAGTAAGGCATTTGATAAGATAGACCATAACCTACTACTAGATAAAGTAGAGGAATGTGGGTTAGACAGCATCACCACCAGATGGATTTGTAACTAGCTGACCAACTGCACTCAACGTGTAGTCCTCAATGGAACTGCATCTACATGGAGGGAAGTATGCAGTGGAGTACCCCAAAGCTCTGTTTTGGGCCCAGTACTCTTCAACATCTTCATCAATGATTTGGATGAGGGAATAAATGGGGAACTCATCAAATTTGCAGATGACACCAAGCTGGCAGGAATAGCCAACACTCCAGAAGATAGGCTAAAGATACAGAAGGATCTTGACAAACTTTAACATTGGGCACTATCTAATGAAATGAAATTCAATGGCAGAAAGAGTAAGGTTCTACATTTAGGCAACAAAAACAAAATGCACAGGTACAGTATAGGTGGTACCTTGCTCAACAGTAGTAACTGTGAAAGGGATGTTGGAGTCCTAGTGGACAACCATTTAAATAATGTCTTGGTAAGGTCACACTTGGAATATTACATTCAGTTTTGGTCACCATGATGTAGAAAAATGTGGAGACTCTAGAAAGAGTGCAGAGAAGAGCAACAAAGATGATTAGGGGACTGGAGAGTAAAACATATGAAGAACGGTTGCAGAAACTGGATGTGTCTAGTTTAATAGAAAGAAGGACTAGTGGTAGTGATAGTGGTGTTCCAATATCTCAGGGGTTGCTACAAAAAAGAGGGAGTCACACTATTCTCCCAGGCACCTGAGGGTAGAACAAGAAGCAATGGGTGGAAACTAATCAAGGAGAGAAGCAACTTAGAACTGAGGAGAAATTTCCTGACAATTAAAACAATTAATCAATGGAACAGCTTGGCTCCAGAAGTTGTGAATGCCCCAACACTGGAAGTATTTAAGAAGATGTTGGATAGCCATTTGCCTGAAACGGTATAGGTTTTCCTGCCTAGGCAGGGGTTGGACTAGAAGACCTCCAAGGTCCCTTCCAACTCTGCTATTGTATTGTATTGCAATATTGTTCTTCAAACCTTTTATAATGAATTTCATCATGAGCATTTTAGGATAACAATAGTTAACATGTTAAATAATATATTTGTAGTCTTTTTTCTAATGTGATTTGACACTTAGTCTCTCCTCACCATCACAGGTCTGCAGCAGAAACCCTCAAAGCAAAGAGGATGTGATCATGGGTAGATATTTATCTTTTGATCCTCTGCCCACACTGTTATATGAATCCCCAGCCATGAAACCTACAATGGACATAGTGAAAAACAGCTCTTGAATTCTATGATGAAGATAAGAATGAATCTATCATCAAACACTACACCTGACTCACTTTGCCGGATAGGGGAACACAACCACTAACCTGTGCAACTTTGTAGGTTCCTCCTAGAGTTGACATCTGGATGGAGACGTCTCTGTGAGCTCTATCAAAAAGTGCCAAAAGATTGTCCTGCTTTCCACAGCTGTAGTTGGGAACATTGGCTTCTCCAGTAGAGAGCATGTCCAGCAAGGCATCTGAAGTGCCGAGGGTGTTATCATAGCTGTCATGGATGTTGCAGCCAAGTGTGAGATTGTGCGAGGCCTTGTGATTTTTATTTAAAACTTCAATATTGAAAATGACACGTAGTATATATTTTTTCCGATGAGGTAAACTAGTGTAAAAACATGCTCATGTTAGAATTAGCAGCAGCAGCAACAAAATGCTCTAATCCATCTTTCTCCACAAGGCAACTGAGATTTAAGCCAATATTAATCCAAAACCAGAGGCTAATGATAGTCAATCATCATCCTTTGATGTTTGTGAGTGTGGAGAAGATAGAATGGACATAGTCCTCCAAAAGGATTAAAATCAGAAATACACCATTATTTGTAGCGGTACTAATTTCCATGAGCCCTGTAAACAGGTTGCAGAATAATTCAATCATTAAAATAGGACAATCCTAAATGGAAAAGGATTTTTATAAGTAACCCAGAAAAGCTGTTCTAAAAACAACTCATCCACTATTCCTATGAAAATGAGGCACTGAATATCAATAAGCAGTTATAAAAATATACAAACTGGACAGGGGAAATACAACAATCACGACTTTCAACAAAACGTAGTTCAGTTCATAAATAGAGGATTGAACAGAGAAAAGTATAAAATATGGACTTCTTTCAGGTTTTGTTTTCCTTATGTCAGGATTTGAACCTCTCCCAGACAAAGTATAGAGGCTGTGGAAATCACAAGGATTCAAGAAATTAGCCATGTCCTGTAATATAGGAGTAAGTAAAATAAGAAGAAGAAAAAAGAGAGTTAGAACTGCAAATGGAGGGAATGACACTCCATCACAGCGAATGACTTACAACTGAATCTCCCTAGAAGGAGCCACATTGAAAGGTAATGTTTTGTGTGCTGTTATTGATGGAGAGATGACTACACCAATGAGAAGATCTCCTGGTCTATAATAACTCCATGGCTTTTCTTCATCCTGATGGTCCAAATTCAGTGGGCACTTGATTCTAAGTTTCTCAGAGACTGGTTGAGACACCTGCAGCATCAGAAGTAGAAGCAGGAGGTTCATCATTCAATGGGCTAAATCAATCTCCTTTCCGTTTCTAAAAAAGATGATAGAATATCCAAGGACTTTCCTGATTCAAACAGAGACAAAAACAAAAGATCCACCTGGCAAAGAGAGAGAAAGTACATTCAAGAGGACAGGTCCTGCCTATTCCATGACTTGTGCCACAAAGAGCATAACCTGTGATATTTACCCTTTTCTGATGCAAGATCCTTTCCATGTTGCTTCTGTCAGATGTTTACATCCAAAGCAGCCATTGGAGACATAGGAGAAGAGCTCTCAAGACCAGAATGGTAATAACAGTGAGAAGGAAACTCTCCTCTTGAGACCCAAAGCGTCTTCCGTGTAAGGAAGGGTAGATGGAGAAAAACATGTTTGTTAAAAATCACAAATACTCCCTTTGGTTCACCCTTCTGTCCTCTTAGACCTTTCTGTTAGGACACATCCAGAAAGTGGTGCTGAAGCAAGAAATATCAACAGCCAGAAAAGTGACTTCTGCTGTCCTTCAATGTGGTCCTTTGCCTCCAGAGACTGTGCTCTAATGCCATGGAAGCCATCAATATCCTTGAACCCAAGGGCCTAATGTTAAGAGTAGGGCATATTTAAGATTTTCTTTTCTTTTCAATGAGATCTTCAAATATTAATCCCAAATTTGAGGTGATTTTAGAATTCCTTGTAACTGAATGAAATTTCATTTGTCATCTGTTCTGGAAATATCAATTTTTGCATGAGAGCCAAATGCTGTGCTGTGAGGTCTGCAGCTGAGATGGTGGCAGTGCCCACAGTGTGGGGGATGGTGTAACCTGATTTATTGCAGCCACCACCCAGAATTTGGTTTTGGGGGACCTGGGGACAGTTCCTCACATGGTGTGACTGTTGTGACATTCCTATCTCTGAGTCTTTGTTTGAAATTCCAGCCCAGATGATCTCCAAGTGCTTCCAAGATATAACTCAGAGTCCCCATGTTATGGTATTGATAAACTCCAGCCTGGTCAACCATTCATGCTGGGTGAATGTGGCCCTGGGTCAGAACAGATACATACTGTATGGAGAATGTAGGAATGCATGTTAGTAATATAGTTATGAAGAGGAACCCACTGGTTGTCATTTAATGTCAACAATTTTCTCAACTTCATCCCCCTACACATTATCAAGTAGAAAAGTCCATTATTGCAATGTGAACTAGGAGAAGCAAAAGTGAGGAACTAAATTAAGATTCTGTAATGGATTGTATTTCTTACAATGTGGGACAGGTTACCAATTTCATATTTACCTAAGTGAAGACCAGAAATTACTTGGCTAATGTTTATGCTGTCTTCCATCTTCCATGGATGGTTCCATGCTCTTAACATGTTTTCTTTGTCATTCCTTGTTATTCTGAATAGTCTTTGCCAGAATCCAAATATGTGGAAAATTGTCTTCCTGGATTCGTCAAACAAGCTCGGGAAGAAGAACAAGTTTGCTGCTACAACTGTGTTCCTTGCCCAGAGGGGACCATCTCCATGAAGGAAAGTGGGTGATACTGGTGGAAAGAGTACTAGATTCATGGTGATCATTTTGATCAAGGTGAATAATATTAAAACCACATATATGTTGACTATTTTGTTGTTTTTCTTTACTTTCAACATGTCCAATTTGTTCCATAATTTGAAGTTTAAGAAGATCTTCAGTGAGGAGATAGGAAGCAGTACAAGGACATGAGGAATTGGGCAAGATTTCTTTAGTCAGAGGAAATGTCTCTTTTGCTGTTCAGTTTGGAAGTGTCCCTCATATTTGCTTTCTTAGGAACCTTTGATTTTTTTAAAAAAAAATGAGGAATGGTATCAAGTCAATGGATTTTGGTCACCCAAACATTTTCACATTATAGGCCAAAGAATAGAATAGGATACTTTACTGTAATGGCCAAGAGTGATTGGAAACACAAGGAATTGGTTTGTGGTGCATAAGCACAAGACCTCTAGCCTGTCCCATTCGGGGTGAACAGGTAGCAATAGCAATAGCAGTAGACTTACATACCGCTTCATAGGGCTTTCAGCCCTCTCTAAGCGGTTTACAGAGAGTCAGCATATTGCCCCCAACAATCTGGGTCCTCATTTTACCCACCTCGGAAGGATGGAAGGCTGAGTCAACCCTGAGCCGGTGAGATTTGAACCGCTGAACTGCTGATCTAGCAGTAGCCTGCAGTGCTGCATTTAACCACTGCGCCACCTTGGTAGATGGAACGCTAATTGGAGGGGCCCAACCCACGCTAGTAACTGAACTGGTGAAGTTACAAGTGGGCCGCCACTGCGAGCTTCTCAGATTCATTGTTGCTCCAGAGATGCCGGAGAAAATAATCTTGGGGCTTGCATGGCTTGACAAGTGGAAACCTACGATAAAGTGGGAAGACGGTGGTAGGAAATTGATGATTGTGAATGAGCCAATACCACCGATGGAGAATATGGACCAGCCAGGGATGATTGAATCAAAGAGCCCAGAACCTGCAGCAGAGACAAAAAACCCAGCTGTCCCAAAAACTTGTTGGGGGATGTTTTGTCAAGAAAACCGCAGCCTGATAGTAATGGAAGCCAGGATAAGCTGATGACAGCTGTGAAATTGGCGCTCCCAACTGGCCAGTCTGGACTGCTACAACAAGTGGCCAGCCCTAACAGACCGTGGGAAGAGGTCGCAATGGACTTCATCGTGCAACTCCCAGACAGTAGTGGAAACAGAGTAATCTGGACAGTTATTGACTTGGTTTCTAAGCAGGCGCACTTCATCGCTTGCTCAGAGTTGCCGTCTGCAAAGAAATTAGCGAAAAGGTTTATGAAACACATTTATCACTTGCATGGATTGCCAAGAGGATCATTTCACACAGCGGAATCCAGTTCACAGCTAGGTTCTGGAGCCAGGTCCTGAAATTCATTGGGTCCACACAAGAACTGAGCTCAGAGGTTCATCCCAGCATGAACTGCGCAGCAGAGAGAGCCAGGGCGGTAGTAGAACAATACATCCGGTGTTTTGTGGACTATCAGCAAGACAACTGGTCAGACTTGCTACCCTTCGCCGAAGTGGCGTACAACATTGCGGTTCACAGCAGCACTGGATTAACTCCTTTCCAGATTACCAGTGGCATGGAATTTGTTCCGATGCCTGAGCTGCCTAGAAAACCTCCCTCCTCCATGTCTTTGACTGAATGGATGGACATACTAAAGAAAGGTTAGGAGAGCACGAAGAAGGCTACAGCAGATGCAGCAGAAGCCTATCAGAAGCAAGCTGAGAAACACCGCTTGCTCCAGAACCCCTTTCATGTGGGGGACAAAGTTTTTGTGTCTACCAATACATAAGACTAGGAATGCCTAGCAAGGAATTTGGTCCAAAATTTCTAGGTCCATTCCTTATAGTGAAGATAATTAGTCCATTTACAGTTCAGCTCAGTCTACCCAGAAGTCTAGGGAAATTTGGCCCAGAATTTCATTGTAGCTTGTTGAAACCAGTAAATGGGTCTAGCATAAGAGCATCTACCCAAGCTTTCTCTCCTCCTTTGGAGATAGAAGGGGAAACACCATCTATAGTGATAAAAGGGGAACCACAATCTGAGGTGGAGAAAATTGAAGACTCCAGGATGAATAGGGGTCGCTTACAGTGTTTAGGGCAATGGAAGGGCTACCCTTCGTCTGAAGCCACTTGGGTGAAAAGTTGGAACTTAAAAGTGGAAAAGCTAGTAGAACAATTCCACCAGAAGTTTTCCGATAAGCCAAAGGGTCCCCTAGGATGGGAAGTAGGTGGTTAATTTTTTATATGTTAACTTTTATGTTGTTCTCTTTTCAGGAAATGTTTTTCTTCTGAGGAGAGGCCGCGTGTCAGGCTTGCATTTATATTCCTTTTAGAATTTTGCCCTGCCACACTTTCTCTTATTTCATTATGCTGTTTCTTTAGTATAGTTGATGGGAGGGGGGAATAGAAGGAGTAGGATTGTGGAATGTATTATTTTCATTCTTTACTAGAAGCCAAGGTCATCCTTTGTCTCCGTACTTTCACACCTGACTGGAAGCAGCTGGGTGGAGATGCCAGCATGGGAGAAGAAGTTTGGACCATGTGATGGATTGTGCCAACATGTCTGCCTTATTAAATTGGAACCTTAAGCATAGTTTTCCCTTGGACTCTGATTTAATTCTGCATGATATTTGGAACACTGAAACATAATTTGTCAAATAAATGCAAAGGAAGCAAAAAACCCAATAATAATGGATAATTAAATGAGCCTAAGAAACAACTGAACAGTCATTCCTCTGCTTTTGTCATTAGATGTTCCTTAGTGTTTAGATCTGGTCTCAGGATGATAATGTAGCACTTGGGGAAGAAGATGCAGCCAAGCAGTCCAGAACTGGAGGCCAAGATGGAGAAGACCTGCACGGCCACCATGGACTTTCCTTTGGTGCTCAAGTAGGTGGGCAGAAAAGAGATCCAGACACTGCAGAAGACCAGCATGCTGAAGGTGATGAGCTTGGCTTCATTGAAGGCACCAGGTAGGTTTCTGGCCAGGAAAGCCACAGTGAAGCAAATGGCAGCCAGGAAGCCCATATAGCCAAGGACAACATAAAACAGGGTGACAGAGCCTTCATTGCATTGAAGGATAATCTCTCCAGACTGGGAGTGCAGATCAGAGTCAGGGAATGGGAGTGATACTCCCAGCCACATGACACAGATGAGAAATTGGACACCAGAACAAGAAAGGATGATGGAGTTGCCCAAGCACTTCCCCAACCATCTTCTCACCCTGTTTCCTGGTTTTGAGGCCAGGAAGGCCAACACCACTGTGATTGTTTTGGCCAATACAGAAGACACGGCTACTGAGAAGACGATGCTGAACACTGTTTGTCGGAGAAGACAGGTGGCTTTCCTTGGACGTCCAATGAAGAGAAAAGTGGACAAAAAACAAAGCAGGAGAGAGATCAGGAGGATGAAGGAGAGGTCCCGGTTGTTGGCTTTGACAATGGGAGTTTCGAGGTATTTAATGAATATGATGAAAACAAAGCCTGTGGTTAGGAACAAGAGTAGAGCAAAGAACACAAGGATTATGCCCAGATGTTCTTCATAGGACAGGAAGGTTATTCTTTTGGGAATACATTGGACTCGGTTCTTCATTGGATATTGATCATCTGGGCACTTGGGACATTTGTCAGTATCTGAGAAAACAAAGTAATATTTCTTTCATAGTCTTTCAAATTTCAAGAAAATACATTTGATGAGATTTGTTACTGAAAGACAGGAAAGTTCTCAGTACATAGAATATACTTACACTTTAGCAAAACTTTCCCTATACATTCAACTATAAAAACAAGAGCAAAACCAAAATAAAATTAAAAGAAAAAAAATCTGGTGCTGCAAGCTGCCTTCTCTGAGGTAATCCACCTGATTCTTATCTTGCACTGACCTGATCTTACCACATTCCAAATGGCTGGGAGAAGTAGCAAGTCTCCAGCATTTTAAGAAGATGGGGGCCTATTGAATTTGAAGGGGAAGTGGGTCCAATGCAGCAGGAACTGAACCAGAAAGAGTAGGTATCTGAGGACCCATAAAATGGGAATATTTTAGGGAACAAATCTTTTACATGCCAATTATATTTACTCTGGTGGGGCCAGCAGATCTCCTCAAGGAGAGGAAGCACTGCAGATATCCTGGTTCTGTCTCATGTAGGGTTTGGAAGGTGAGTTTAATTGCACTTGGGAAGAAACTGAGATCCTGTTGAGATTACACAATAGAGGTGTCCTATGAAACAACACATTGAAATCACAACATTATGCATCCCTTTACATTCTGGACCATCAGCAAATTGCAGGGGTTTTTCGAGAACAACCCCATTTGTATGGGATAGTGTCCTTAGGACACTGGCACATGTCTTGAAGTCTGCGTATTCCTTCAGATCCAGGAGAAGGAAGGAGGGTGAAGGGAGGTTGGAGGCTCAAAGGCTGCAGCTGTGGCAGGTAAGGGTTTCCTTGAAGCATCCCTCAGAATTAGTTCCTTTGGAGGAGGAATCCAAAAGAGAAGGAAGGGAACCATCTCCATTTTCTTTTACTACAAAAAGGCAACAGATTTTACCAATTCAACCACTCAGAGCACAATGTTCCAAAGAGCCAGGACTATGACAGATTAATTTTGATATTAAAGACTGCATTATACTATTTTACCTTTATAAATTTGAAGGAGCACCTAAGTCTATCTGACCCAACCCTTCCTCTCTGCAAGAATCCCAGTTAAAGCTTTTCCCACTGTTGATTGCTTTCTTTTTTCATTAAGACAATCAGTGAAGAGAGAGACTGAACAGTTCAGAAACTGCTCCCTCTCTCGGGATATTTCATTCAGCCAAAATATCCTCTCTTGTCACTGGGTTCATTCAATATGTACCAGACATTGGAATAACAGCAAAAAGACCTCCTTTGTACCATATTTCAGTTATTGGAAGAGTGCTGTAACCTCCCTTCTCCAACTGAGAGATTGTATAAGTTGAAGAAGCTGTTGCCAGCTTCATTATTTTCCATTTCCTTAGATTAACTTGGCTCTTCTCATTGTTGTCTTTCATTGAGGCTATGAGCTTTGATCTCTTTCTTGGCTTCTTTGCCATTCTCTAAAGCTAATCCAAGTTTCGTAAAATGTCTTTTGTAAGCGTAGTGCCTGCAACAGTGGGTGCAGTTTCAAATGAAGCCTCAGAGATGAGAATGTCACAGGAGTTGCACCATCTTCAAATCCAGAGGAACTTCCACCAGATCCTTCTAAACCAACTACTGGGTGGTTGTGGCAAAAAATAAGGTTACATCATCCATGACACCCTGGGTGCTACCATCATCTGATCTGCAGACCTCAAACCACAAAATGGTTGTTAAGAAACCATGAAACTTTTAAAAAAGCTTTTTAAAGCATTTTTCCCCTGCCAGAAACTGCCCAACTGGAAAGAGAAAAATGCTTTAAAAAGTGGGGAAAAATGTCAGACAATCCTGAAGCTATCAGCTGATCCTTGGAAGCTTTTTTCTTCTACTGGTTTGCAGAACCAAGGACTGTCACCCCTACCGGTTCGGCTGAACCAGGCTGAATCAGATGGATTTTACCCCTGCTAAATTGTCATCAAACTCCATAGCTCTGTTTGACCTTTCCTAGCAGTCTCTGGAGGCAAGAGACCACATTGAAGAACAGCATAAGATATTTTTCTGGCTGTTGATATTTCTTGCCCCAGCACCACCTTCTGGATATGTCCTAAGAGGAAGGAGTGAGGCCACCACAGAACAAAGCCTCAAGGGGTGCATCTGCGATGTCTCACAAATATGCTTTTCTCCAGCTACCCTTCCTTACACGGAAGAAATTCAGGGTCCCAAGAGGAGAAGTTCCTTTTCACTGTTATTATTACTATACCAGCCTTGATATCTCTCCTCCTACTTCTCCCCTGACTGTCTTTGATGTAAACATCAGACTGAAGCAACATGGAAGGGATCTTGCATTAGAAAAGGATAAAGACCACAGGCTATGCTCTTTGTGGCTCAAGTGATGGGAGAGGCAGGAACTATCCTCTTGAATGTACTTCCTCTCTCTCTTCCAAGGGAATCTTGGGTTTCTCTGTGTTTGAAACAGGAAAGCCATTGGATACTCCATCCTGTGAGAGTGTTTCCAGTTCTTCTTTAGAAACAGGAAGGAGATTGATTCAGTCCTGTGAATTATGGATCTCCTACTTCTGCTTCTGATGCTGCTGGTGTCCCAGCCTGTCTCTGTGAAACTGAGAATGAAGTGCCCACTGAATTTGGACAACCAGGATGGGTGGAAGCCATGGAGCTATTATAGGCAAGGAGATCTTCTCATTGGTATAGTCGTCTCTGCATCATACATAACACCTACAACATTTCCTTTCCATGTGGCTCCTTCTATTCAGAGACGGGCGTAAGTCATTCACTGTGATGGAGTTTCATTTCCTCCATTTGCAGTTCTAAAACTCTTTTTTCTTTCTTTCTTATTTTACTTACCTCTGTAATGCAGGACCTGACTAATTTCTTGAATCCTTTTGATTTCCATGGCCTCTCACTTTTTTCTTTTATTATCTGAAAGAGGCTCAAATCCAAACATAAGGAAAATAAAACCTGAAAGAAGTCCACATTATTTTCCTCTCCCTATTCATTCCTAAATTCCTAAATTCCTAAATTCCTAAATTCCTAAATTCCTAAATTCCTAAATTCCTAAATTCCTAAATTCCTAAATTCCTAAATTCCTAAATTCCTAAATTCCTAAATTCCTAAATTCCTAAATTCATGACTTGAATACAGTAGAACGTCACTCAGGGACCCTGAAGAAGATATAAAATGGATCTGAAACATGACCAAATCATGTTTCTTTTGTAAGTGTCAATTTTCCTGCTGTTTGTGGCCGCTGAATTAATTTGTTGTAGTTTTCCCTGCCCAGATCATTGCCACATTTTATATAACCTCTCATTGATATTCTGTCCCTGATTTTTATAGGAATAATTTGTTTTTAGAACAACTTTTCTGGATGTTTCATCAAAAAATTCTCTTCCATTTATGATTGTTCTACTTTAATGATTATTCTGCAAACTTTTACTGGGCTGATGAAAATTAGTGCATCTACAAATAATTATGTATGCCTTTTTAATTTTTTTTAGCGTATGTCTGATTTTTAATCCTTTTGGAAAAGTATCTCTATCTGATCTTCTCAATACTCACAAATATGAAATGGTGATGGGTCACTATAATTTACCTCAGGTTTTGGATCAATATTGCTTAAGTCTCTGTTAGCTTGTGGAGAAAAAAAGGATTAAATAGAGAGAAGTATTTTTGCTGTTGAGGATGTTAATGTTAAAATGAACATGGTTTTACAGAAATTCACCTATGGAAAATGAAAGAATGATTTTCAATGTTGAAATGGTTAACAAAGAATACCTGCTCAATCTCACACTTGGCTACAACATCCATGACAACTATGTGAACGCACTTGGAACTTCAAATGCCTTGCTGGATGTTCTCTCTACTGGAGAAGCCAATGTTCCCAACTACAGTTGTGGAAGGAGGGACAACTTTTTGGCTCTTCTTGATGGAGCTCTTGAGAACATCTCCATCCAAATGTCAACATTATCAGGCCCCTACAAAGTCCCACAGGTTTGTCTTTGCATTTCTGTATTTGATAAAGTAATTGGGGTGTTGGTTTCTGCGGAATAGATCCAACTATGTCTTCTCTATGGAATTCAAGAGCTGCTTTTCACCATGTCATTTGTAGGTGTCATGACTAGGGATTGGGATATACAGTGAGGGGGGGAGCAATGATTCAAAGAATCATATCTTCTCATAACCACTTCCTCATTGCTTAGACGTCTGCTGTTGCATAATTGTGAAGGTGAGGAGAGGCTCTGTGTTCAATCAAAGGATCTTCTGTACAATTAGAAGTGCAGCACTAATAGAAAGCTCACTTTTTAAAATATGATCTTAGTCAAAATAATGGTATTCTCCATCATGAACAAATCCAAGATTTATAAACAGAGCCTTACTGGATTATCTTTTCTACTGTGGATAAACCTGTAAGAACCACTAACATTAATTAACCATTTTACAAAAAACTACAAATACGTTAGCAATGCTGTAAATTATATTTTAACCTGAAATGCTCATGATCAAATTCATCATAAAAGATTTGAAGAACAATATTGCCAGCTGAACAATTCAAGAAATATCCCAACTGGTGGGACCCTCTATTGGCAACTTCATTTACACATATAAATAATATCTGCCATGCCCATATGGGTCAAACATAATTCTGATAGATAAAAGACAGGGAATAAAAAGCACCCTAGCAATTCCAGGCTCATATCTCTAACAGACATGGTGACTAAAATATAGATCAGCTTCCCCTTGAATAATGAAAAGTGCATTCCTTGTAGAAGAATCAGATTAGACCCAGTATTGACAATTGTGTCATCCTGAACAATCTAACTCTAAAAATATCAATCAGAGGAAATAATGTTTTGCTGCTCTTAGAGTATTTGCTACAACAAAGTAAGAATCATAGAAGAAACTGATTGCCCTTAAAAAGGAACTCAGAATGTTGACCCTACTCAACACCCTCTCTACAAGCACTGACAATGAACACAATTACTCAGAGGATCAGGTCAGACTAAAAAATCTCCAAGACCCCTTCCATTCCAATTATACAATGTTCTTTGTTCATTTGTTAGAGAGTGTAATTTGGGCTCAATGGAGCCCTGAGAAGTAGGACTGATCCCCACCTCAAATTAAGACAAGGGAGCTACAACTGGCAAATCATATTAGGAACTGTGGTCTCTCTGTCTTTATGCAATTGGAGAAAAAAACTAAAAAAAATGCAGCACAAAGAATCCAAGATCTTCAAAACAAAGAAAGACATAGCCATTCTCAGTAAGGTTGGCACATTGAAATGCATTAGCTGCTTCCAAATTGACAAGTATTGAGTTGAATCTTCCAATGAATATACTTGTTTTTGTGGAGCTCCAGATAGAGAAGATGTAATATATCGATTATATTGAATGTCAATTATGTAAGAAAGAGGGAGATTAACATCTTGGACTGCACTTTAGAGAAACAATCTATTGAGATCCTAATATTAAAGCAACATATTTCATGTGTGGTCAGAATTCAGAAATTATATATAGTATAGCCCCTTTTTTTGGCGGAAATTAATTCAGCTGAAATCTTCTTATGTGCTTTGATTGCAGTAAATCCTGGAGATGATACCAAATACTATTTTTATTCTTTATGCTTATTCTATTCTACTTAATGATTTAATTTCAATTTTTATATATGAGCTTGTTAATGTTCTGAGCTTTCTATTCTGTATCTTGATATGGCCTACTGACTAATCAACAATATGTGCATGAGAAAAAAATCTGAGTTTATTAAAAGTTAAAAATTTGGACTTGATAAACCCCAAATATAACACAAAATTCTTCACTGCTTTTTCAGATCAGTCAGTGGGGTGCTTCAGAGGTTATGAGTGATAAAAGTCAATTCCTGTTTTTCTATCCAATGTTCCCTAAAGAAGGGTTCCAGTACCCAGCGCTTGTCCAACTGCTCCTCCATTTCGAATGGACTCTGATTGGTCTCTTTGCTCCCGACACAGAGAAGGGAGAGCATTTCATGAGAACTTTTACTCCTATGCTTGTCAAGAATAGAATTTGTGTTGTTGTATCACAACAATTCTCAGCAACTGGATACACAGCAACCCTCAGGGATGCCCTCTCTAAGTGGAGACAAGTCAATGTCTTTGTTCACTTCATAGAATTTTCTGCCCTTTTTGACAGAAGTCTTCCTTTCCATTTAACATTTGAAAGTTTGCCCGGACCCATTGAAGGGAAAGTCTGGATCATGACAGTGGTTGCAGTATATTCAATGGGAAAGGACTGGCGTCTGAAGTACGTCCATAGTATTTGGACCTTTCCTCTTCAATGGAAAAAGAATTGGCACAAAGATGATGGCTATAAACATCCTTTCTTTGTAAAACGTGAATTTCAAGCTGAGTATTTTCATTGTTCTTTTTTAAAACACAAATTTTCTGTCAAAGGCCGAAGAAGATGCACCCAGAAAGCACCAGTGGAGAACCAAGAGAAAGAGAATAGGATGCGGATCCCAAATAACTCCTATGCTTACATTGCCATTAAGATTCTGGCTCATGCCTTAAATGCTGCATCCAAGTCCAAGAGGAGAAGGAAGAAGGGAAAAGAGAGGTTGGGGGCTCCAAAGCTGCATCCATGGGAGGTAAGGGGTCCCACAGGAATCCATCAAACAATAAACTCCTTTCAGGGTCTTTGGGACTCTCTGATCTTAGTTGTTTAAGATCCGAAGCTCCTGTATAAAATCTTATTGTACTTATTGGAAGAGAGCTGTGTTTTCCCATCTACAACCAAGATGTTTTCTATATTTGAAAAAGTGCTCCCAAACTCCTGATTTTAAGCTCCTGTAAGCCAACGTGGCTCTTCTCCTTGTTCTCTTTCCTCAAGGCTAAAAACTGATCTCTTCCTCCCCTTCTTTGTCCTTGCCTAAAGCTGATGAAAATTCTGTGCAATGTCTTCTCCAAGTGGGGTGCCTCTTAGGAGAAATGGTATGAATCCACTGTGTGATTCATGACATTATCAAATTAGTAATGTATTATTATCAAATCATTAAAACATTACTATTACTTTATTATAATCAGCAACCACTTTATATATAGATTAATATTTTAAAAACTACAAATGAAATCTTAAAAGAACAATGTAGATTGTGGCTGCCATTCATTTGTGTTATACAAAATGCAATGATATATCAAGTCCTAGATGCTAAAAAATAGTTTCCAACTGGATTTTATATCTCAAAATCATATATTTTTTTTATTTTCTGAAAGCTGGAAATTTTAAATATGATCAAAATAACTTTGTTGAAGAATTATTATAATCACAGCATCACAAAATCATGATTTTGTGATTTTATCTACTTCCTTTTTAATGAAAATATCAAGGAAGCAATTACCATTCTAATTGCTTTCATAACTCCCCAATTTTATCAGTAAGATTAAAACAATTTTAAAGATACAGTTGCATCCATTTAATTATCATGCCATCCAGTGCTCAATTTAGAAGCTCCCCATTCACCACATCAGGAAGGATTTTATTGATTCTTTGTTAAAATTAAAGTTATATACCACCAGCATCCACACAATTTAATAAGGAAGTGTGATTATATGTGGGAATGAATTTGGAGGACAAGAGAAAGAGATACTGCATAGGGAAGGTTTGGATAAGATGTGGGGTAGTAAACCAGCAGCTGCATAACAGGCAGAAAAAGAAACTCAGAAAAGATCTGTCAAAAGAGTTCATAAAAGATTTGGACCTTCCCATTGTTAATACAGTCTTACAATAAAGTAGAATTAGTTCAACTGGTCATTTCCCCACCTCTGCTCTACTTGAATGAAGATTAGCCTTGCAACTATTTTCTTAACAAATCCTTGCTTCCTGGTAATCACAGTGTTGTTTTCAAGGAGTTTATGAATACTCTAATTATTTGTGTTTTTTCTTCAATTAATTTGTGACCTTTCCTAAAATGTACCCTATAATTGACAATTTTAGTTAATTATATTGTCAGTGTTTCAAGTAATGCACCCTTGAAAGTCAAATTCCAAGGCAGGTAGATTCCTCCAAGAACAGTTTATTGGATACATCATATTGACACAAAGGTGAAAGCTGAGTCTGAAAAATCCCATGGTCTTCATCTAATTTAAAAATGAAAGTTTCTCCTGTCTTCCAAGTCATCAGTCACATTGTCCAATAAAGGTGCTGGCAGGTTACTTGGTTACTCCACTCCTCCTCTCTAAGCCACACTTTGGAATGACCTTGGTTCCCACAGGAAAACTTTTTTTTTTCTTTGGACAGCAACACCCTGGCTATCTAATTTCTCTCCTCCCTGTCCTCTCTTCTGCCTTGGGGAAACCCTGAAGCCAAAAAGATGGCCTCGGCCAGGTTCACTTCAAGGTTGATAGATCTTCTCACTATACTTTTGGTCAATATACTAAATGATTGAAAACTATCATTGAATCTTTGTTCTTGTGTTTTGAAAATAGTGGAAACACTTGTTTTCCCAACTCACAATATTTAGAAGTTAACCACAGAAGAAAAATTCAAATGTAAAAATATATTGTGTGGTTTTAAAAAGCCCAAATATTTCTGCTTTTAAAATTCCTGAATCTTTCCATTCTAGTTCCATCCATTTCTAAAGAAGAAGGAATTGTACAATCTTTCCCTATTTAAAGTCTACTTGGATGAAAATGGAGACATAGCAGCAGATCTGAGTATTGTTAGTAGGGTGATTCTGCCCAAGGAGGATCCCATTGACAAGTATTTGGGGAGGTTTGAAAGACGGAGAGTTATAATCAACCAAGATGCTTTGTCACAGCTAAAGTTGCTCAACAAGGTGGGGAAAATATTGATGTCTTTTCTTCATTTTTCCAAAGAATTAGGAGCCTTTTCAAGTGGTGGTAAACCTAGTCAAAACAGTGGGTAACCTGCACTGAGAATTGAATGTGGGAGTAAAACATCTATAACACAGGTCTGCAACTAAAAAGCTGTTTGATTATTTTCATCTAATTTCCATGTATTTTGGTGTGCTGAAAACAAATAAAATATTGAAAAAGCTCCTAGACGTCATGATTTGCCACATGCAAAATTGTCTGCAAATTTATCAATTGTTTTTAAATTTTGATATTTTTTTTATATTATGGGGTTTTAACCAAATTTAAAGTCCAAATTAATTAATTCACATAAGTGCATTTAAGATATAAAATGCCAAAAAACCTTACAGGGCTTGTCCGAGTTACGTAAAAAATAAAATAGCACTGTAAATCTGATTGTCAGCAATATATACATAAGCTAAGCAAGTTTTAGTTTGTGCTTCTAATGGTAGTAGGGGTTAATCTTTCCTGAAGAATCCAGTGGGAGGGAGACACAGGGCAGATAGCAGCATCTCCGGTCAGTGCAGGGAGCGTGGCCAGCACTGTGATGTCTCATGTACAGACACAGAGCTGCTCTCTCCTGCATGCCACACTTGTGCATGAATCATAATCAGGTTCTTGGTTCTAGGCTGTTCACACTTTTTCATCGCAATTCATGTTAGCTCGTCATTCTTCAACCATTACGTTATAGCTCCGCAAAAGTGTATTAATTCGCCAGACAGTTTCTGTTTCATCTGTGGTGAATATACAGTGTTGAAGCAACAGCAGAATATTACAGACTTTGTGAAAAAAGTATATTTGCATACTTTGGACTAAAAATTGGAGATCAAGATAAAGTTTGGGCGCCTCAAAAAGTGTGCAAACGGTGTGCTGAGGACCTCTGAAACTGGTTCAAGGGTAAGAAAAAATCTTTCCATTCCAGGAGCCCTCCTGGATCCACTGCCGTGGAGAGGCCGTAAAGGCGCAATCCAGTTCAGAGCCCCCACCGCTGCTATATTCCAAGCAGCAACCAAGGCTCTGCCGGACTGTGGGCCAGAGAGTCAGGTATCTCCCCAAGTGCCGTCTGAAATCCCATAGGGTCCATCAGGCGCCTGGGATGGAACCACCTAATCAATTCCACCTCCCTACAGTGGGGGATTGGTTTCCAAAAGTCAAGCCTCACCAGGAAGTGATTTGACCATGACAGGGGCAAGATCTTGACGCCCCTCAAACCAAGATCACATCTCCACTGCCCCGAAAGAAACACAAGGTCGAGCGTGTGACCCCCTGTATGAGTCAGGCCTTGAATTACTTGGGTCAGGTCCATGGCTGTCATGGAAGCCATGAACTCCCGTGCCCCATCAGAGCGTTCGCCAAGCGACGGCAGGTTGAAATCCCCCAGCACTATAAGCCTGAGGAACACAACCGCCAGCTTGGCTACTGACTCGAGGAGCACAGGCAGGGCTGTTGCAACGCTGTTGGGGGGTAGGTACGTTAGCAACAACCCACTTAACCGCCAAGGTCCAACTTCACCAGAAGGGACTCACACCCAACAATCTCCGGAGCAGGGATCCTGCGAGGAGCTAAAGACTCTCGTATGACTGCCACTCCCCCACCCCTTTGTCTGGTGTCACGACTGGTGGAGCACCCGAAACCCTTCTGAGCACATTTCAGTGAGGGGGACTCCTCCCTCATGGCCCAGCCAGGTTTCAGTAATACATGCCAGGTCTGCTCCCTCGTCTAATATTAGGTCCTGGACGAGGGGAGCTTTGTGAACCACAGACCTGGCATTTAGCAACAGCAGCTGAGACCAGGGCCCTGACAACTCTCGCCATCTGGTCCTGGAGTGGAGCTAGCAGGGCTGGAAGGGGGGATCGCTGTGACGTAGCGAACCCTCCTTCCCCGGTAATGGCTAGCCCTATAACTCCCATCAAATCTGCCTCTCCCAACTATGACCAGAATGCACCGGCCCATCCCCGCACCCGTAGGCCCCCATTTCCCCTCCCATGGCCTCCATTCTCTCCGGCAGGCCATTCAAACCACCCATTCTGGGACGAGAGGCAGCGCTGGGCCCCCATATACTTCTGCTTTTGCACTCAGTGGAGCGGGCACCAGACCGCACTCTCAATCCCCCCACACATACCGATCTGACATTCTCCACATGCATACCCCACTAATATTAATAAACAGAGATACAATAAAAACAATAATTTAAAAGCGTGGCCACTCAAACATACATTCCACATACATTCCACATACAATTTACAGGAGCAGTTCATGCGATGTTAGGAGTTTTGCAGGTATTTCTTAACGATTAAGATGGCTAAAGTGGTTAAAACCCAGCAACAGTCCATAGAAGGCGTACAGGGGGGAGTCACGTTTCTCCCTCTCCTGTAAGCCTGAGAAAGTCCCAAGACTCTGAGGCGGTTGAGGGGAGCAGAAGGTCTTCCTACACGCAATGGACACCCCCGCTTGTAATGGGTGGAATTAAACAAGTGCTGTCCAAGATGGTATTGATATTCCCATTCCCATGGTATTGATATACCATGACGGATCCTCAAAAAGAAGGGTGGATTGCATTTAAAGAAGTCGTACAAAATTTTTTAGGCAATAACAAAGATCCTCACTACAAAAAGATCATTGGAAGAATGCTGAAAGCATTTCAAGCTTTAGGTTGCCTGATGTATTTGAAAGTACATTTCCTTCAGTCCCACCTTGACTACTTTCCTGAAAATTTAGGAACAAGATGAATGATTCCACCAAGATATTAAAGAGATGGAAAGGATATACCAGGGAAAATGGAGCATTATAATGATGGCATACTACTGTTGGATGCTTCAGAGAGACATTCCAGATGCTACTCACAAGCATAAATGCACCAAGAGGAGCATCACAAGGAAGAAGAATCGAGTTTAGTGTGTGTAGGTCAGCTCATTTCAGTTCAAAAAAGGATTTTCATGAAAATATTGTAATAAAACTTTAATTTTATAAGTCTATTTCCATTTATTTTGAGGTATTGCCTTATTTAAAATAGTTACCTAAATTGTCAGGAAACGTGATTGTCCTATAACAAAATGGAGGTCATTTTCGGATTCAGTGCACCAAAAAAAACATAAAGATTACGTGAAATAACCAAAACAGCTCTCGAAATTTTTTTTTTGCAGACCTGTGAATTATCAAAGTCAAAGTCATCCTCTGAGAAGAATCATAAGGATGGATAAAAGAACTTCAGCTGCTGCCTTCAGAACTGAATGGGGAATGTATACAATTTATAAAATTAGGGCATGCATTGACCCCCTCCTCCCTGTGGCAGCCCCCTCAAATATGATCCTTTTCTTCACTAGACTAGCCATGCCCAGTTCCTGCAACCGTTTTAGCATGCAGTCCCCTAATCATCTTGGTTGCTCTTCTCTGCACTCTTTCCAGAGTCTCAACATTATTTTTATAGTGTAGTGACCAAAACTGGATGCAGGATTCTAGGTGTGGCCTTACTTAGGCTTTACAGAGTGATATTAGTACCTTATGAGATCTTGATCAAATCCTTCATTGCCTGGTTAGAGTCAGGGCCTCCTAGCATTGCAGACCCATAATCTGTGACATTTTTAATAAGATGAGACCATAGTTATGCATGTCTCTCTTTAACCTCATTGGGATAGTGGATAGAGCTTATTTATTTATTTATTGATTATTTGTTGCCCATTTTACTATGATAATGTTTTGAAAACTGAAATACTCAAGCTTGACTTTGGTGCAAAAGAATCCTAATATCAGAAGTAATATGGGACAATTTCAAGAGAATACTTAAATTTGAGCTTTGGCTTTTAAGAGTGCACTATAGCTTTAGAAACTTGTCAGTCAATTTTAGTATTTGTTCACCAGCATGGTAGCCATTTAAATTGAACTAATAAATATACAAATAAAGAGGCTATCCATTAAGATTGTCAGTCCTTGTTTGTAAGGAATTTTTCCTCTGTATCTTAATTGGGGGATAGTTTTGGATTGTTTTCAAAGGGAAACAACATTGCAATGTTTCTTCCAGAAAAAAACCTTTCTAGATCCTACTGGTCAGATGTTTCTTCCTTCATCACAGTTTTATTCTAATAAATCTAATGGAATAAACATTTTTTTAAAAATTATGGTAGAGTTTACTTTATTTCAAAATCCTGCCTATATGAAGATTAGAGGAAAGCATGTTAATTCCACTGTAAGGTGGAACTTCCTAATTGTCACTTGATGCTTAAATCTTTAATCAATTTCATCCCTTCAGACTTCGTTAAGTAGAAAGGTCCATTTTTTGCTATCTGATACGTCCCAAGAAAAAAAAGGAGGAACTAAATGAGGCATCTGCCTGGATTTGTATCTCCTGAAACAATTTGGAAGTTTCTAGAGATTTCGTATTGCCTAAGTGAAGGCTAGAGAATATTTGGGTAATGTTCATGTCTACTTCCATCTTACATGAATGATGAACCTCTACATATTTTCTTTGGCATTTCTTCTTTCACTTCTCAGTCTTTGCCTCAGTCCAAATGTGTGGAAAAATGTCAGCCTGGATTTGTCAGGAAGGCTCGAGAAGGAGAGCCAGTTTGCTGCTACGACTGCGTTCCTTGTCCAGAGGGGACCATCTCCATTCAGGAAGGTGGGTGAGAGATATGCATTTTAAAGACAATGGGTTTTATTAATGGTTTGGTTTTTAATTTTCATGGTGTCCAATTCCTTCCATAATGGGAGAGATAAGAAAAAGATTTTGAAGGATGAGGTACGAAGAAGGATGTTGTGAATTGGTTAGGAAATATCTCCTTTATTTGCCAATTTGGATGTATCCTTCCATATTTATCTTTCTTAGGAACTTCTGTTACAATTCTTTGTAACTTGAGGAATGGTTTTAGTTCAATGGGGTTTGCTTACTCAAACCAACTTTATATTACAGGCCAAAAGATTCATCAATCATATATTTCATCAATCAATCTTTATTAAGATAATAAATCCTAGTAAGCTGAAATATCTAATTAGAAGGAGCAATTGAGGGAGAGATTTTGGGTTTAAGGAACAATGAAAACCAAACAGATGTCTCATTATAAAACCATCATGTGGATATTTCCTTCCCACTTTTTCTTATCTTTCCAATTTTCTTATATTGTTAAATATTGAGATACAATTATAATACCAACAAAAAAAAAGGAATGTTTTTGAAAGGGAAAAAAAGTCTAACATGCTGTGTTAGGATTATAAAGCGGGGAAGGACTAATAAAAGATCAATCTATTTAATATCCATTAATACTAATGTTAAACTCATTCTCCATTTAAATTTGTTGCCCAAATCTAGAAAATGGATTCAGTTGCTCTTCTAGAATTATTTCATGAATTAATCTTTCTCAAGATCTTTTTATTTTCAAATTTAATTATCAAATTTATATGACTATTTCACACAAAGAGACTCTTGTTGGCATGAAATTAAAGCAATAATTAAAAATTAAAACAATGAGAAATAAACTCCAAGAAAGCAAGACAGGAATGCATGAAGATGCTACCAACTATGCAACCAGCAGGTAGGACTCTGTTACCAGGTGATTCCCAAGGCTGTTGACAGAATCACATTTTCAGGGGTTTCTAGAAGGTCTTACAGCTTGGAGATACTCCCTAATCCAGAGTAGTCAATGAGTTTTAACTGGAAGAGGCTATATAATCTCCCTGAAGTAGGCAGTGTTAACAACCCTTCTCAAGAGGCTATCCATGGATCCAACCATGTTAGACAACCTTTACCCCGTGCCCAGGATTTTTACAGCAATTGATTGAGAGCATAGTTGATGGATAAATCATCAGTAACTGAGTTTAAATATTCCTGGTAGAAATATATGTCTAGCATCTGTCAATAATTAAAATTAAAATAAACAAACCAACTAACTCAAAGTAAAGTCAGTGAAAGATAAGAAATTGGGGGATTACCTCAGGGAAGGGAGTTGGTTGCACCAGATATTTCTTCTTTAAACTTTACTTTCTTCTTGTTCTTGTTTTTATAGTTTTATACACTGGGGATTTTTTTGTCTAGAGTGTATATACAATTTACTAAGGCTTTCCCATCTTTCAGTATCACATCTCACCCAAAGGTTTTATTGAAATGTGAAAATAAAAGAAATATTGCTTTGTTTTTTTAGATACTGAAAAATGCACCAAGTGTGCAGATGATCAATATCCAATCAAGAAGCGAATTCAATGTGTTCCAAAAAGAATAACTTTCCTGTCCTATGATGAACATCTGGGCATCATCCTCATCTCCTTTGCCCTACTCTTGTTTCTAACCACAGTGTTCATTTTAATTCTATTCCTTCAATCCATAGAAACTCCCATTGTCAAAGCCAACAACCGGGACCTCTCCTTCATCCTCCTGATCTCCCTCCTGCTTTGCTTTTTGTCCCCCTTTTTCTTCATTGGGCAACCAAGGAAAGCCACCTGTCTTCTCAGACAAACAATATTCAGCATTGTCTTCTCAGTAGCTGTGTCTTCTGTGTTGGCCAAAACAATCATGGTGGTGCTGGCCTTCCTGGCCTCAAAACCAGGGAACAGGGTGAGAAGATGGTTGGGGAAGAGCTTGGCCAACTCCATCATCCTTTCTTGTTCTGGTGTCCAAATTTTCATCTGTGCCATATGGCTGGGAGTATCTCCCCCATTCCTGAACTCTGACCTGCACTCCCAGCCTGGAGAGATCATCCTTCAATGCAACGAAGGCTCCGTCACCATGTTTTATATCGTCCTTGGCTACATGGGTTTTCTATCTGCCATTTGCTTCACAGTGGCTTTCTTGGCCAGGAACCTGCCTGGGGCCTTCAACGAAGCCAAGCTGATCACCTTCAGCATGCTGGTCTTCTGCAGTGTCTGGATCTCTTTCCTGCCCACCTACCTGAGCACCAAAGGAAAGTCCATGGTAGCCATCCAGGTCTCCTCCATCTTGGCCTCCAGTTCTGGACTGCTTGGCTGCATCTTCTTCCCCAAGTGCTACATTCTTCTTGTTAGACCAGATCTAAACACTAAGGAACATCTAATGATAAAAGAAGGGAACTGATAATTAAGTTGTTTCTCACACTCATAACATTTGATTATTGACCGCAATTGTTGTTGCTTTATATGCTTTGTTTGCTTCTATTTGACAGTTTAAGTTATTTAAATTTAAAGGAAATAACAATAGTTACATTAATGAAATTCAAATCAAGATAATCATTAAAGAATAAAATAACTTAATAGTTAATGTTTGTATTTTTAAGCTGGTTGCCCTCCTTTTCCTCAGCACACAAGTTAGCCAATATTTGACTTAAGCAATCCTTTAAGTGAAGAGACATATGAACCATGTCTTGGGTTTTGGAGTGTTTTCAGCTTGGTGGGCATCTTCAGAGTTAGTTAGTTAGGTGTGTCTCAAACTCATCTCCTTCATGGTTCTTTCAGAATTGGTATTTCAATTTCCCCAAAGTCTGGATCTGTCAGGAGGAGAAGGTTTAGTGTAGATGAATCAGTGTTGCAACTTCCAGAGCTCTATTTGGGTTTGGTGCTCTTTCTCAGCAATCTCCCTTCAGTTAAGCTCCAAATCAACTCTCATCCTTTTCGTGGCTTCCTCTCTCTTAGCCTCCCTTTCCAGATTCTCTGGGATGAGGGGCTGAGCAGACTTTCTGCCTTCTGGTGAGGAATCTTCTGTAGCAGAGGTCTTTATAGGCTGAGCCTTTCTGAGAGGGTTGGCATACAAGTATCTTTGTCACTTCTCAGTTGTGTGACTGTCCTAGTACTACTTAGCCTGTCCATCATTGCCAGTTTTTAGTGGGGGGGGGGATAAAGCCCTGTGGTTGGTGTGTGGTTTTGGTGATTGTCAGAGGATTATTTTAAAAGGAAAAAAAAACCTCTTGATTTCCTAGTTACCCCCCAGTGTTCAATATCCCACTTCTACCTCCATATAATAATGGAAAAGGTGTCCTCGGGCTTGAACCTGCCCCTCCTCTGAGCTCCTTCAGTTCTGAGGAGACCCAGCTATGGGGGAACAGCTATTGGCCAATTTGGCCTCCTTGTTCCCACCTTTCTTCCTCTCCAGCCCTCTAAGGAACCAGAAGAGGATTGAAGGAGAAATCCTCACCCACTTTGAATGCCTGTAGTTTCAATGTGACCTCTGCCAGTTGACAGTGTAAAGAAATCCTTTTTTTAAAGGAGGGAAAATTCCTCTATTCTCTGGTACCTTCCAGTGTTCAGTATCCTACTACATGTGGAATCAGATGTAGGAAACAAAGCAAGTAATGAACTCCTACTGCAGTGTTTATTTGCATGCTCTGTTGGGAGTCCCTCAAATAACATGGAGAGAAGTTCCCACAGAACAAGGAGTTGCATTCATATCATCTCAAAATGACCGGAGAGACTAACGCATAAGAAACAAGTGATGTAAGCACACATATTCAGAGGTAAAGGATGTCAAGCTACTACTGTATACATAAGTGGGCTCAGGTTCCTTCTATTTTCCTTCAGAGAAGGAAGGACTAAGGAAAAACAAACAAATCCCAATCAAGCAATAAAACAGGGGAGAAAACATAAATCAAAAGGAGGAGCCACTTTGATAATACCAGACCCCAAAAAGAAAGCATTTCCCCTTGCAAATCTTTGGTATTGTTGAATTGAGATAACAAACGTTGGCCTTATATTGCTTTATAGCAACTTGATTTAATCAATTCCATATATCTAAGACCAGATTTTCCCCAGAGTCCTGTTCCCCCATTTGACCTCAAAGTCACTATATGGATCTCCCAAGAGAACAGGGTTTAGCCTTGCACTCTCCTGGAAACAATAACTCAAAAGTCCTAAACATTGCCCTGAGCAGAGAACTGGGATGCCAGAAGTATTGGGAATTCGAGAGCCAGGTTTCATAGCCAACCTGTCCCAGGCAAGCTGAGATCATCCGATTCTAGAAACTCCTGGAGGGATTGTTGTGTGATTCGCTTAGCTGGATCTCCCAAATCCTGCATGGTAACTTTTATTTGCAAGGAATTCTTTGTGAGTTTAAAACAGGGGTGGTCAAACTTTTAAAACAGGGGGCTGATTCACAGTCCCCCAGATGTTTGAGGGCCGGACCGGCTGGATGAGCATGGCTAGGTGGTCATGTGACTGGGTGGGCATGGCCAATTTAACATTTTATTTGCCTTTGCCCCTCCCCTAAGGATCATATGGCGGTGAAAAACTTTCTGAAAGGCTGTTTTTAAAGCATTTTTAAAGACTTTTAAAGAATTACCTTACAAGCCGGCAGCAGAGCTGCTTTTCAAGGCACCAGCAGCCCCTCCCCTACTCACACACTAGCTCTGGATCACATGATTCCACTGGCGACATCACCCCTCAGTCAGCTGGTCCTCCCCAGCACCCTCTGGCCTTACCTTCAGCAGCAGCCGTGTGATCAGAATGCAGCGCAACCAGTGAAATAACTAACCAGAAGTGAAGCTGGAGTAGATACTCACTAGAAGATAAGGCCAATGGTGAGGGGCAGGGCAAGGGGTGGGGCTGAATCCCATAACTCCACATGCTGGATGCTTTGATGTGGCAGGCTGTATCAAGCCAATGGGCCAACTCCTCCCAATCACAACAGAAAGTCAATGCTGCCAAAGGTAAGTCCGTGGGGAGGGCCAGCTGACTGGGGGGGATCTCTCCCTTTGTATGAAATGGTATAGGGTTTTGTGCCTAGGCAGGGGGTTGGACTAAAAGACCTCCAAGGTCCCTTACAACTCCTGCTATTGTATTTTATTATTGTATCGTATTACCTAAAACTCCAAGGCTTGGATTTCCTCAAAGTAACACTTTATTACAGATGTCATGTTGGCATATCGGGGAAAACCCGAATCTGAAAGCTTCCAGGTTTTCACACCCAGTTGCAAGTTCAAGATCCTGTCCCAATCTCCACAAGTTCATCACATGGTCCAATCTTCCACTGCCATGAAGACAGATTCCACCCATCCAATTCCAGCCAGGTGCAGAGACAAAGATGACCTTGACTTTCTAAGAAGAATGTTATTATGGCTACATTTCACCCAACTCCATATAATTCCCTCCTCCCATTTTCCCACGGTAGAAAGTGTGACAGGCCTGTAGTACAAAAAGAAAAGATGGCTTGCAGGCATGACAAGAGTGGAGTACTCTTCTCGTGAAATACTTCTGGACTCCCTCAATTGTGTTAATGTCCGATATATTGTGGATTCCAGACAGATGATCTTTATCAAGAATTGGTCCAGCAAAGGTTTTGTATGCCCTAGTTTACAGTACAATATTACTGGAGAAGAAGCTTCGCAAGATTAGAAGAAGGTCAAGATGGAAAGTAGGAGGGAGACCAGGAGGATGTAGGAGAGGTGCCAGTTGTTGGCTTTGACAGTTGGTGTTTCCATGAATGGAAGGAGCCTGTGATTAAAGAGAGGAACAAGACAATGGAAGTCAGGATAATCCCCAGATTTTCCTTATAAGAAAGATAACTTTTAACCTTGGGGATACAGTGAACTCGCTTGGTGTTTGGATGTTGATCTTCTGGAAATTTGGTACATTTGTCTGCATCTGAAAAAGAGCAAGAGTTAAAGTTCCTTTAACATGTCCTTTAATAAAAATGCATTGTTTGGGTAAAAATAAATGTTTGGTGTGAATGACTGCAAGTAGGTGAAAATATATTTCTTCTGTCCTTTCCAGCTAGGGCATCTTAATGTTACTTTTGTTTTTTGATGTCCCCATTTCATCAATGAACTTGTTGAGAGAGAAGGAGGGAGGAAGAAAGGATTCTAGGAAGGAAGGGAGTTCCACCATGTTACCTTTTCACTGCTCAACCTCTTGAAAATTGAGACTTTTCCCAGTGCTTTAAGGCACCAATGAGAACCTGCCTACAATGGAATGAAGCACATGTGAAGGATCGCTTAACGTAGCTTATGCCAACTGAAGGAGATAAAATGACTTTTGCCATGGAGAAAGCAACTTTAGGTTGCTTCAAGAAGACCTACTGATATGAAGTTAGGATATCGAAATGGATCCCTGTTTCATAAAAACCAAAAGGGGGTCATCTTCCCTAAGGTCAAGGTGGAGGTTTGGCTCAGTCCCAATTCACGATACTTTTCACCTCATCATGAGCCAGGATTCAGAGAATGGCTTTAAAGAAGAGCCTCCTACGGAACCTGTGGAATGTCATCTTTAGGAGATACAAACCCAGGAGACACCTGAGGCTGACAAAATAAAGTCACTGTGTCCTCTTTGCTGGTGACGTAAAACAATTTAAAACCACCGACAATACTGCTGTCCTACAAAGGGACCGTGACTATGTGTAAGAATGGTCGAACAAGGGGCAACTTCAAATCTCAACCAACAAATGCTCTAATCTTACGCATTGGCAACAAAAATCAGAACACCAAGTACAAGTTAGCACCATCTGTGCCACAATGAAGAGACGACCGGGAAAACCTCCCCGACTGCTAAAACAGTGGCAGAGCCAACGAGGCCATGGGAGGAGATTGCAATGAACTTTATATTAGAGTTGTCAAAAAGTGGGGGAAACACGGTGATTTGGACTGTAATAGATCTGTTCTCCAAACAGGCACACCTCATACCCTGTAGCGGACTACCCTCGACTCACAAGCTGGCTAAACTGTTCGTGAAGCATATCTACCGACTGCATGGAGTACCTCGAAGAATTTTCTCAGACAGAGGGGTCCAGTTCACGGCTAAGTTCTGGAGGGAGTTCCTGAAATCCATTGGGTCATCTCAGGGTCTTAATTCAGCTTTTCATCCGAGCACTAATGGGGCAGCAGAGAGATTGAACGCCATGCTAGAGCAGTACCATGCTAGGTGAACTATCAGCAGTCCAATTGGGCATATCTGTTAGCTTTTGCTGAGGTCGCGTACAATAATGCTGTTCACAGTAGCACAGGACTCACACCGTTCTTTATAGTGAGCGGTATGGAGTTAATCCCAATGCCTGAGTATCCAAGAGATCTCCCAGTCAGCTTGACTGATTGGATGTCGATGCTAAAAAAAACCTGGGAAAATGTCAAAAAGGCACTAGCTAAAGCGGCACAAACCTACAAGAAACAAGCAGATAAACACTGGGCTCCACAATGGCCATTCTGGGTGGGACAGAAAATTTACCCTCTCCACAAAATTTTTGAGATTAAACCTACCTAGCAAGAAACTGGGGCCAAAGTTTATGGGACCATTCCTCATAGATCATCAACCCAGTCACAGTGCAATTGAAACTACCTTGATGGTTGGGGAAGATACACCCAGCGTTTCATAGTAGCCTCTTAAAACCCATGTTTGGATCCATTCTGAGACCATTACCCCGGGAGCCCCTGGGCCCTATGGTCATAGGGGGCCAAACCCATTATGAAGTTCAATGAATCCTCAATTCGAGGTGGCACAGGAGACAACTCCAATACTTAATCAAGTGGAAGGGCTACCCTTATCAGAGACATCTTGGGTAAAAAGTAGGAATATCCAGGCTGATCATCTTACAGCAGAATTCCATGCAGAAAAGTCAGACAAGCCTGGGGGAGGAACGCATCCCTAAATTATGTACCTGTACTCAAATTGTCTTTGTGTCACAAAGATCGATTTCAGGAAGTGAGGGGAGCTGGATGTCAACTTCTAAAATGTTGCCATGACTATTATCAGGTTGGCATTCAAGGGAGGATTCCATGAATACCTTCGGCCAGAGTTCGATCTCATATTTCTACAAAGTAATTCGTGAATATGATCTATGACGCATGACAGAAAAGAGGAGATTCAGGGGTAAAGTTCAAGTGCAATTAAGTGAAAGCCAGTTTAGGCTCCACAGAAGTTCGTGCCAAGATGTTAGTCCTATTAAATGAATGGTTTTTTTAAACTTTGTCTTGAGGCTTGTAAATTAATTAGGTCAGCTCTTGGAAACCCTGCATTATAAGCAAGCCTGGGATCCTTGCGAAGGCTGCAAAGGTTCATAGGACTTGCTTATATTGCAGGGCCCCAGCAGACGACTCCAGTTGGTTTGCTGCCTTCCCCCCGTGCTTGCTGGTGGTCATGCTGCCCTGCTCTATAAACAAGCCCGGGATCCTTGCGAGGGCTGCAAAAGATCTCCAGACTCACTTATAGTGCAGGGCCAAGGCAGGCTGGTCCAGCTCGCTTGCTGATGCCCTCCCCTGTGCTTACTGGTGGCCACGTGGCCCTGCTCTATAAGTGAGCCTGGGATCCTTGTGAAGGCCGCGAAAGATCACCGGACTTGCTTATAATGCAGGGACAGGGCAGGCCGCTCCAGTTGATTTGCTGACCCCCCCCCCCCCGTATTTACTGGTAGCCATGCAGCCCTGTGCTCTAAGTGATTGGTGATCCAGTCAAACAGTGAGCTGCGACCAGGGCAAGCATGGTGCCAATGGGCGGGGGGCAGCGACTGGTGACGGAATGGGCGAGACAATTGAACGAGCGGTAACCAGACAGGGGGGAGAACGAGAGAGGGGGCAGGCAGGAGGGAATGTTCCAGTACTGTCCCACCAGACAAACGGGTTCTAAAACGTGCACTCAATTTCACGAAGAGGTTCTGGCATACCGGTGCGAACCGGGAAGGAACCTGCCCCTGTCCTGGACCCTGAATCCAAAAGCAGATCATATCGAAAGTTTTCAATCTTTTGTGAAAATAGACTGCATTGACCATCACACAACACCCTTTACTTAGGTTAAGGGAAGAAAACTGCTACATTGGCATAATGGGCCATGCCAAAATATATAAACAAAACCCTGGGCTTAGCACGATGCTCTGCTTTGCACATTTCCACAGGACAAGATTCCCAGCTACTGCAATGTATGATTTAAAGAAAAATCTCAGTAATATTTTCAGGGACTCTATGGCCAACCAAAGATGAGAATCCATCTCCTTAAAGGTTTCTCTGAAGATGCAAGGGAGAAAGGAGACACAGAAGAACTGCTAAGAGGTCCCCCTAAGCCAACTTCTGGATGGTTGTGGCAAGAAATCAGGTCACATCAGTGATGGGTTCCTTCCAGTTCGGCTCCCAGTTCGGCCAAACCGGTAGTATTTTGGCGACCTCGGTCGCTGGAACAGGCAGAAACCCAGGCCTGCCATGCCCCTGAACTGGTTCTCCCGGCAGCACCATAGGCCCCGCAATCTTGTTTTTGGCTTCTGTACATGTGCAGAGCAATCTTTGTTGTACTGTGTATGCATGCATAATGCACATCAAGCTCAAATGTGCAGTGTGTCCCTGAGTGAAACGGCAGTAGCGGCTACCAGAACTGGGTCACACCATCCACCACACTATGGACACAGACCATCTGAGCTGCAGACCTCACAGCTCACTGTTTATATAAGAGACCAAGAAACTTTAAAGCTCCTCAGTATGGAAAAACACCACATAATTTGTCAAGGAAACTAATCAACTCTATTATTTTCTCTCTCTTACTCAGTGTTGTGGTCCACAAGCTTTCATGATCCTATCTCTTAGATCTCATGAAAAAAAATATTTATAGAAAAGAGGGCAAATGAAATTTCACTTCAGTTACAAGTAGTTATAAAATTACCTCCAATTTAAGATGAGTCTATGGAGATCTCATTGAGAAGAAAATCCCTATTCTTAACATTTGCTGGGTTGAAGGATAATGATGGCTTCCATGATTTTGGAGCACAGGCAGCACTAGAGTTAAGTTGCATCAGCCTAAAGTGGCATCAAACTCCATAGCTCTGTTTGACCTTTCCTAGCAGTCTCCAGAGACAAGAGACCACATTGAAGGACAGCAGAAGTCATTTTTCTGGCTGTTGATATTTCTTGCTCCAGTACCATTTTCTGGATGTGTCCTAAGAGGAAGGAGTGAGGCCACCACAGAACAAAGCCCCAAGGGGTGTATCTGTGATTTCTCACAAATATGCTTTTCTCCAGCTACCCTTCCTTACATGGAAGAAATTAAGGGTCCCAAGAGGAGAAGTTCCTTCTCACTGTTATTATTCCTTTATCGGCCTTGATATCTCTCCTCCTACTTCTCCCCTGACTGTCTTTGATGTAAACATCAGACTGATGCAACATGGAAGGGATCTTGCATTAGAAAAAGATAAAGACCACAAGTTATGCTCTTTGTGGCTCAAGTGATGGGAGAGGCAGGAACTGTCCTCTTGAATGTACTTCTCTGTCTTCCAAGGGAATCTCGGTTTCTCTGGGTTTGAATCAGGAAAACCACTGGATATTCCATCCTGGGACAATGCTTCCAGTTCTTCTTTAGAAACAGGAAGGAGATGGATTCAGTCCTGTGAATTATGGACCTCCTGTCCCTGGGAAACCGAAAATGAAGTGCCCACTGAATTTGGACAACCAGGATGGGTGGAAGCCATGGAGCTATTATAGGCCAGGAGATTTTCTCATTGGTATAGTCATCTCTGCATCACAAATAAGATATACAACATTTCCTTTCAATGTGGCTCCTTCTATTCAGAAGCGGTTGTAAGTCATTCACTGTGATGGAGTTTCATTCCCTCCATTTGCAGTTCTTACACTCCTTTTTTTCTTAATTTACTTTACTGTAATGCAGGACCTGACTAATTTCTTGAATCCTTTTGATTTTCATGGCCTCTCACTTCTTTGTTTTATTATCTGAAAGAGGCTCAAATCCAAACATAAGGAAAATAAAACCTGAAAGAAGTCCACATTATTTTCCTCTCCCTGTTCATTCCTAAATTCATGACTTGAATACAGTAGAACCTCTGGTCACGAACACTTCTGACCATGACCAAATTGGGTTTTTTTTTCTAAGTGCCAATTTTCCTGTTGTTTGTTTAGAAAGAACAGTGATCCACATGAGGCCTCTGAATTAATTTTGCATTAATTTTGGTTATTTTCAGGTCACGACCAAATCAGATTGAGACCAAAGTTATGGAACAAATTATGGTTGTGACCAGAGGTTCTACTGTACTGAGTTTTGTTGAAAGTAGTGATTGCTGTAATTTTCCCTGCCCAGCTCATTTCCATATTTTATATAATCTCTCACTGATATTCTGTGCCTGATTGTTATAGGAATAACTTGTTTTTAGAAGAACTTTTCTGGATTACTCATCAAACATTTTCTCCCATTTTTGTTCTACTTTAATGATTATTCTTTAACCTTTTGTTAGGTTGATGAACATTAGTACTTCTATAAATAATGGTGAAAGCCTCATTTGTTTTTTCTTTAGTATATGTCTGATTTTTAATCCTTTTGGAAGACTATCTCTATCCGATCTTCTCAATACTCAGAGATATTAAAGGGTGATGGTCACTATAATTTACCTCAGGTTTTAGATCAATATTGGCTTAAGTTTCAGTTAGTTTGTGGAGAAAAAAAGGATTAATTAGAAAGAAGTATTTAGTTTTTGCTGTTGATGAAGTTAATGTTAACATGAACATGGCTTTACAGAACTTTACTTTATGAAAAAGAAAGAATGATTTTCAATTTTGAAATGGTTAACAAAGGATACTTCCTCCTGCTCAATCTCACTCTTGGCTACAACATCCATGACAACTATTCGAACACACTTGGAACTTCAAATGCCTTGCTGGATGTGCTCTCTACTGGAGAAGCCAATGTTCCCAATTACAGCTGTGGAAAGAAGGACAATTTTTTGGCTCTTCTTGATGGAGCTGTTGAGAACATCTCCATTCAGATGTCAACACTAACAGGCCCCTACAAAATCCCACAGGTTTGTGTTTGCATTTCTGTATTTGATAAAGTAAGTGGGGTGTTTGTGAGGAATAGATCCAGCCATGTCTTCTCTATGGAATTCAAAAACTGCTTTTCACCATGTCATTTGTAGGTGTCATGACTAGGGATTGGGATATACAGTGAGTGGGGAGCAATGATTAAAAGAAATATCTCTTCTCAGTATTCCATCCTCATTGGTTAGAGGGCTTCTGCTGCATAATTGTGAAGGTGAGGAGAAGCTCTGTGTTCAATCAAAGGGTCTTCTGTACAACAGGAAGGTGCAGCAATAATAGAAAGCTCACTTTTTAAAAATATGATCTTAGTCAAAAAAATAGTATTCTCAATCACGAACAAATCCAAGATGTATAAACAGAGCCTTACTGGATTATCTTTCCTACTGTTGATAAATCACTAGGTATTCTGAACCTGTTAGAAGCAGTAACATTAATTAACCAATTTTACATAAAACTACAAATATGTTATCCATGCTCTTAATTATGTTTTACCCTGAAATGCTCATGATCAAATTAATCATAAAAGGTTTCAAAAACAACTTTGCCAGTGGAGAGGATTTTCTACCAGCTGAACAATTCAAGAATATCCCAACTGCTGGGACCCTATATTGGCAACTTCATTTACAAATATACATAATATCTGTCATGCCCATATGGGTCAAACCTAAAAGAATTTTAAAAATTAAAAGAATTTTTAAAAAAGTCATAGCTATGGAGCCTTGTTAGCCTGAATGATCAAAGTACAAAAGGCCAAATTTACCACCAGGCATTTATATTGAGCTGAATTTTGGGATTTAATTTATACCAATATTTGAACAAATTTGATCACATCCCATGAGAAGTATCTTGTGAGTGGATAAAAGGACTTCAGAAGAAGAGAAAGAAAATATTTCACTATCTCAAACAGTTTAAGAATGACATAATTTGTTTGCAAGAAACTCATATCAAATCAACTGATCAAAAATATTTGATTAATTCAAAACTTGGTCAACATTTTGTAGCTTCTGCTATGGAAAAGAAGAATGATATAGTTGTATACTTAAGAAAAGACATGAAAGCTGAATTAATTGAAGCAGATCCCTTTGGAAGATATATCACTTTAGACCTAATCCTAGAAGGGAAAAAGACATTACTTTTGGGAATTTATGCCCCTAATCAACAGCAAGATGGATTCTATAGAAATCTTCATGCTAAATTAGTACAGTGGGACTATAGGTCCTGTATACTATTGGGTGATTGGAATGGTGTGATAGACACTAAGAGAGATAAGAAGACTTCTCGCCCAAATACTAAGATGCGAGCAAAGCTACCCAAACCTTTTTTTGACATGATGGACGACTTTGAATTGAGAGATATTTGGCGAGAAAGAAATGCAGAGGAATATGATTTCACTTTCTTCTCTGATAGGCATCAATCCCTTTCAAGGATTGATTTTATACTAACAACTAATGATTTGCTTTCTAGGGTCAAGAAGACAAAGATTGCGGCTAGGGTCCTTTTGGATCATAACCCAGTTTGGATGGAGTTGGGAAGGGTAGTGCAGGCAAGAAGGTCTTGGAGATTGAATGAAAACTTATTTAGATATGAAAAGTATATTAATGATTGTAAAAAATTGTTATCTGAATATTTCGTTTTGAATATGAATAAGGGTACATCTATGGAATTCGTATGGGATGCAAGCAAAGCGTATATGAGAGGAGTGCTGATGAATATAAATAAAATACATAGATATAAACAAGGGTTAAAATGAACAGAATTGGAAGAGGAAATTAAGAGAAAAGAGTTGGAGTTAACAATGAATCCAGGCGATACAAAGGTTAAGGAAGCTATCACCATATTAAAATCTCAATTTGACATGTTGATCTCTGACCAGGTAGCCACTAATTTATTATATGCAAAACACAATACCTTTTGTAACGCAAACAAACCTGGCAGATGGTTAGCTTATCAGATTAGGAAAAAAAGAAAAACTCGAAATATATCTAAACTGATTTACAGAGGGAAGGAGGTGTTTCAACAGGAAGAGATTCAAAAGGTATTTCGGGAATTTTTTACAGAATTGTATAAAGGGGATAAAATTAATGGTCTAGATATAGACAAATATTTAGATAAAGAGAAAATACCTTCAGTTAGAGAAGAGCACAGGCAAAAATTGAATCAACCAATACCCTCGGGGGAAATTTTGCAGGTAATTAAGCAATTAAAGTTAGGGAAAGCACCAGGTACAGACGGTTTGACAGCGGTTTACTATAAAAATTTACAGTTAGAAATGGTAGAACTTCTTAGAGAATTATTTAATAAGATTCAAACAGAAGGTAAAGTGCCCCCATCTTGGAAGACAGCATTTATATCTTTGATATCCAAAGAAGATCAAGATACTACCCAACCAAAAAATTATAGACCTATCTCATTACTTAATGTAGATTATAAAATCTTTACTAAAATACTAGCAAATAGGTTAATGCTGGTTATTCAACAATTGATACACACTGACCAAACAGGTTTTATACAGGGGAGACAGATGAAAAGTAATGCCAGATTAATTATTAATGCATTAGAATATTTGGGAAAGAACAACCAGATCCCTGCCGCATTCATATTCTTGGATGCTGAGAAGGCCTTTGATCAAGTTAATTGGCAATTTCCGTTGAATATACTGCAAAAAATGCAGAGAGGAGATAATTTTTTACAGTCAATTAAAGCAATATATCAATAGCAAACAGCTCAAATCATAGTCAACGGAAGTTTAACAGACCCTTTTCAAATTGGAAAAGGTACAAGACAGGGCTGTCCTTTGTCCCCACTATTGTTTATTATAACTTTGGAAGTATTGTTGAATAAAATACGGGGCTTGGATGGTCTAAAGGGATCAAGATTAGGCAGCAAGAATACAGAGTGCGCGCTTTTGCGGATGATTTGGTCATAATATTGGAACAACCGCAGGAATCCAGTAGGGTTTTAATGAATACGATTAATCAATATGGTCAAGTATCTGGTTTTAAAATAAATTTAGGAAAAACCAAAATATTAGCTATAAATATGAATACTAAACAAAAGGAAAAACTAGGAGGGGCGCTAGGATGTGAGGTGGTCAAAAAAGTCAAATATCTTGGAGTCAATATTTTAACCTCAAACGGGAAATTATATAAGCATAATTATGAACCACTTTGGCATAGTATACAGATAGAGATGAAAAAATGGGAGAAATTGCACTTATCTTTGCTGGGTAGGATAGCAACAGTGAAAATGAACATTTTACCAAAATTTTTATTTCTCTTCCAAATGTTACCTATACTTAAAAAAGATGTGAATCTTTTAGAATGGCAGAAGGGTATCAACAAATTTGTATGGGCAGGAAAGAAGCCGAGGATAAAGATGAAAATAATGCAAGATGTACAGGAGAGAGGAGGCTTGAAATTACCTAACCTAAAATTATATTACGATGCAGTGGTGCTATCTGTAATTAGTGATTGGACTCATTTAACTAATGATAGAATACTGAATATCGAGGGATATGATCTGGTATATGGTTGGCATGCTTACTTGTTAATCAACAAAAAACTGGATAAGAAGTTTAAAAGTCATATTTTAAAAAATGCTTTACTGCGGGTCTGGAAAAATACCAATATAAATTAAATGACAAAATACCCATGTGGGCAATTCCTAGACATATAATTGAAAATATGAACTAGCACAAAAACAGGATAGAACTACCTATAGACAGCTTCTCATTTTGGAAAGGGGGGTACTACAACTAAAATCTTTAGAGGTATTAAAAGAGGAGAAGGTAGTTCAAACATGGTTCCAGTATGGGCAATTACAGGCCAGGTGGAAAATAGATCAAAAAATTGGTTTTATTCAAGCTGAAGATAATTTGTTTAAACAAATAAGAGATAAAGGCTTAATGCATATAAAGAGGATATATAATGTATTAATACAGATGGATTCAGAAACAGAATTAGTTAAAGATTGTATGATAAAGTGGGCTCAAAATATTGAAGAACCAATAATGTTGGATACATGGGAAAGAATATGGGTAACAAATGTGAAATTCACACAAGCTCAAAATCTGAGAGAAAATTTTTATAAGATGTTCTATAGATGGCATTTAGATCCTAAAAAGCTGGCTTCTATGTATCCGAATGTACAGCCTAAATGTTGGAGGTGTGGTTCTCTCGATGCTACATATTTTCATATATGGTGGACCTGCCAAAAGGTTAAGGCATTCTGGATAAAAATATGGTGGATTATGCAAAATATCTTTAAAAGAAGGATAAAGTTTACTCCTCAGTTATTCTTACTAGGTATATGTACTGATTTTACAGTGGTAGAGAGTAACTTGATTCTGCACCTAATAACGGCAGCAAGACTGTTGGTGGCGCAATACTGGAAGAAGGAAGACTTGCCTACAACTCAAGAATGGACATTGAAAGTTACAAACTTAGCCGAGATGGCTAAAATATCGGCATATCTTAAAGATCACTCAAATGAGAGATATAAACGAGACTGGAAAAAATGGATTGACTATATACAAAATAAATACAGGACCAAGAAATTCCAGTTAGCCTATGCTTAAGATCAGAAATGATTTAAATTGTTTAAAGTTAGTTCAGCAAGAAGAAGCTAAGGTCAATGTAGAATGTCATTAATTTCTTTATTTCTTTTTTTCCCAATAGATTTTAGACTGTGTTTGTTAAAAATCCATACCGTGTACGGGTTCTGGGAAGTTGGGGGGGGGGGGAAGGAGGAGGGGGGTTGGGGGGAGGGTGGAGGGAGGGGTATGCATTAGGCTAGACAAGAATTTGGTGGTAAACTAGAATTATTTTGACACACAAAAAATTGTACTTCGATGTCTTACTGATTGAGGAATGATGAAATGTTTGTTTTAAAAGAAATAAAACTTTTGAACCTAAAAAAAAAAGGACTTCAGATGCTGCCTTCAGAGCTGAATTGAGAATTTCTACAATTCATACAATTAAGGCATATAATTGTTTTTTATAAACTTAATGGTATGGATAGTGAAATAGTCCATAAAACATCTCTTAGAACAAATAATTTTCAATTTAAAGGTTCTTGGATTGTTGAAATCATATTAGGAACTGTGGTCTCTCTGTCTTTATGTAATTGGACAAATAACTAAAAAAATGCTGCACAAAGAATCCAAAACAATTCTGTGTTTTATATTCTGTATCATGTTATGTCCTTATGACTAATCAACAGGAAACTGTTCTGATATGTGAATGAAACAAAAGCTGAGTTTATTAAAAGCTAAAAAAATTAGACTTCATAAACCCCAAATATAACACAGAATTCTTCATTACTTTTTCAGATCAGTGAGAGAATTGCTTCAGAAACTCTGAGTGATAAAAATCATTTTACTTTTTTCCATCCGATGCTTCCTAAAGAAGGGTTCCAGTACCCAGCAATTGTCCAACTGCTCCTCCATTTTGAATGGACCTTGATTGGTCTTTTTGCTCCAGACACAGAGAAGGGAGAGCATTTCATGAGAACTTTTACTCCTATGATTGTCAAAAATAGAATTTGTGTTGTTTTATCATTCCAATTCTCAGCGTCTGGACAAACAGCAACCCTCAGGGATGCCCTCTCTAAGTGGAGACAAGTCAATGTCCTTGTTCACTTCATGGAATATGAGTCTCCCTTTGACAGAATTCTTCCTTTCCATTCAATATTTGAAACTTTGCCAGGACCCATTGAAGGGAAAGTCTGGATCACGACAGTCGTTGGAGTATATTATATAAGAAAGGACAAGGGTCTCAAGTACATCCATAGTATTTGGACCTTTCCTTTTCAATGGAAAAAGGATTGGCAAAGAGATGATGCTTATAAAGATCCTTTCTTTGTAAAACATGAATTTCAAGCTGAGTGTTTTCACTGCTCTGTTTCAAAACACGAATTTTCCATCAAAGGCCGAAGAAGATGCACCCAGAAAGCATCAGTGGGGACCCAAGAGAAAGAGAATAGGATGCAGATTCCAAATAACGCCTATACTTACAATGCCATTAAGATTCTGTCTCATGCCTTAAATTCTGCATCCAAGTCCAAGAGGAGACGGAAGAAGGGAGAAGAGAGGTTGGGGGCTCCAAGGCTGCTCCCATGGGAGGTATGGGGGTCCCAATAAGGATCCATCAAACTATAAATTCCTTTCAGGGTCTTTGGGACTCTCTGAGCTTAGTTGTTCAAGATCTTAAGCTTTTGTATAAAATCTTATTGTACTTAGTGGAAGAGAGCTGTGTTTTCCCTTCTGCAACCAAGATGTTTTCTATATTTGAACAAGTGCTCCCAAATTCCTTCTGATTTTAAGCTCCTGTAAACCCACATGGCTCTTCTCCTTGTTCCCTTTCCTCAAGGCTAAAAACTGATCTCTTCCCCCCCTTCTTTGTCCTTGCCTAAAGCTTATGAAAATTCTGTGCAATGTCTTCTCCAAGTGTGGTGCCTCTTAGGAGACTTGGTATGAATCCACTGTGTGATTCATGACATTGCCAAATTAGTAATGTGATTATTATCAAATCATTAAAACATTACTATTACTTTATTATAACCAGCAACCATTGTACATACAGAATAATATTAGAAAAACTACAAATGAAATCTTAAAAGAAAGATGTAGATTGTGGCTGCCATTCATTTGTGTTATACAAAATGCAACGATATATTAAGTCCTAGGAGCTCAAAATTAGTTTCGAACTGGATTTTACATATACACCTCTCCCTTTTTCAAAATCATATGTTTATATTATTGAACTGTGAATTTTTAAAGTAGATCAAAATAACATAATTTCTGTATCACAAATCATGATTTATCTACTTCCTTTTTTAATGAAAATATCAAAAAAATAATGACCAGGGTACAATTGTTTTTTATAACTCCCCAATTATATCAGTAACATTAACATTTATTTGAGTACAATTTTAAACACAGTTATGTCCACTTAATTATCATGACATCCACTCCTCAATTAAATAGATCCACATTCACCACATCAGGAAGGATTTTCTTGATTCTTTGCTAAAATCAAATTATACTACCAGTATTCACACAGTTTAATAAGGAAATGTGATGATATGTAGGAATGAATTTGGAGGATGAGAGAAAGAGATGCTGCACAGGGAAGAATTGGATAAGATGTGGGGGAGGAAACCAACAGCTGCAAAACAGACAGAAAAAGAAACTCAGATAAGTTCCTCCCTAATTTTGACCATCAAAAGAGTTCATTAAATCATTTGGACCTTCCCATTAATATAGTCTTAAAATAAAGTAGAATTAGTTCAACTGGTCATCTCCTCCCCCCACTATTATACGAATAAGGATTAGCCTTGCAATTATCTTCTTAACAAATGCTTTTTCATGGTAATCATCCTGTTGTTTTCAAGGAGTTTATGAATACTCTTAATTATTTATGTTTTTTCTTCAATTGATTTGTGACCTTTCCTAAAAAGTACCCTATGATTGAAAATTTTAGTCAATTATACTGTCAGTGTTTCAAGCAATGAACCTATTGAAAGTAGAACTCCCAGGCAGGTAGATTCCTCAAAGAACAGTTTATTGTATACATCATATTGACACAATGGTGAAAGTCGACTCTGAAAGGTCCCACAGTTTTCACTTAATTAAAAAAAATGAAAGTTCCGCCTGTCGCCCTAAGTCATCAGTCCCATTGTCCAATAAAGGTGCTGGCAGGTGGCTTGGATACTCTACTCCTCCTCTCTAAGCCACCTATTGGAATGTCCTTGGTTCCCACAGGAAATCTTTTTGGTTTTGACAGTAAAACACCTCTTACCTAATTTTCCCCACTCTGTCTCCTCTTCTGCCTTGTGGCAGCCATGTAGACAAAAAGATGGCCTCAGCCAGGTTCACTTCAAGGTTGACATATATCTTCTCACTACACTTTTGGTCAATATACTACATGATTGAGAACTATTACTGAACCTTTGTTCTTGACCTTTGAAGAAGTGGCAACACTTGTTCTCCCAACTCACAATATTTAGAAGTTAATCAACCACAGAAGAGAGATTCAAATGTGAAATAGTCATGTGAGATTGAAAAAAAACAACAAGATTTCTGCTTTTAAAATTCCTGGATGTTTCCATTTTAGTTCCATTCTTTTCTAAAGAAGAAGGAATTGTACAATCTTTCCCTGTTGAAATTGTACTTGGATCAAAATGGAGAACTAGCAGCAGATCTAAGGATTTTTAGTAGGGTAATTCTTCCCAAGGAGGATCCGATCGACAAGTATTTGGGGAGGTATGAAAGGCAACGACTTAAAATCAACCAAGATGCTTTGTCACAGCTCCAGTTGCTCAACAAGGTGGGGAAAATATTGATGTCTTTTCTTCATTTTTCCAAAGAATTAGGAGCCTTTTCAAGTAGGGTAAACCTAGTCAAAAAAGTGGGTATCCTGCATTGAGAATTTAATGTGCAGAATAAAACATCCATAATTATATTAGATAGATCGAGGGGGCTTCAGTTCTTTTGAGCAAAATATCCTTCAGATGCTACAATTCTGAAGCTGATTCACCTATATGAAAAATGAGATTTGGGGTGATTATTATTTAGGGCACAAATCATTGCCAATTAATGTCTCTTTTGTAATATCTCAACATTAAACTGTTGAGAGAAATCATATGCTTAGGAACTTCAGGTTAATAGCTTCAGGTTCACTTGTTCCTGGTCTTCAAATATTAGAGATGAAGGCAATTCTGTGAACCAGAGCCTGACTTCAGGTTTCAATTGAATCCAATGAAATGGAATCAAGAATGGATGGAAGTTCTGTTGGTCCAATTGGGGAATAACACAATGGCAGAGTTGAAAGGGACCTTGTAGGTCATCTTGTTCAATCCCCCTAAAGCAGGAGACCCTACACCATTTCTGATAGATGGCAGTCCAGTCTCTTCTTGACAGGTTCCAGTGATGAAGCTCCCACAATTTCTGAAGGCAACTTCTGTTCAATCGGTTGATTGCTCTCACTCTCAGAAAGTTTCACCTTATTTACAGTTTAATATCCCCTTGTTCAGTTTCCATCCATTATTCCTTGTCCGGCCTTCAAGTGTTTTGGAAAAGAGCTTGACTCCCACCTTTCTATCAGCTGCCCAAATATGATCCGTCTATTCACTAGACTAGCCATGCCCAGTTCCTGAAACTGTTCATTGTATCTTTTCGCCTCCAGTCCTGTAATCATCTTGGTTGCTCTTTTCTGCCCTCTTTCTAGAGTCTCAACATTTTTTCACAGAAACTGGCTCCTGCAACAGACTTAACAGATTTAACAGATTAACAGAGTTTGAAGGTATCTTGATGGTAATCTAGTCCAACCCTCTGCCCAAGCAGAATGGTAAAAGCACACAAAATGGCCCCTGCCACAAGCAGGAAACTCACAAAGCCACAAAGAGCTCAAAGAACAACTTTCACACTCAATAAAAACACAATGCCATTGTGCAACTCTCACACAATGCAAAAGCACACACAATGTCCCCTGCAACAACAAGCAGGGAAATCACAGTCATAGAGAACTCACAATATGAACTATCATAAGCACACAATGTCACATACAGCTGGGTGTGATTGGGTGTGTTTGTGTAATGCATTGAAACACTACAGAAACACACAAAATCTGAGAAAGCTGCACAAATCTAAATTTATAAGAGCAGCTAAAACTTTATAAATGGCTATTATTTCCTAAAAAATAAATTCCTAAAAAAGCCCCAAGTAAACTTTTTTTTTAAAAAAAACAACCACTTACTTAACCAATTGAAGGCAGAAGGCAGAAGGCAGATTCAGTTGCTAGCCAAAGAGATGGATTGCAGAAAGAAATCCAGGGATTTCAAAAGCAGAAATAGGAAGGCAGCTCCGGATTTGGTCTGAAGAGTGAAGGTAACGAAGCTGGAGGCTGTGAGGGAAAGTTGGTAGTTAGCCAGGAGGTTTAGCCAGGCCAGGCAGGGGAGCGAGAGGACCCGGGGGGGGGACGACACTCTAGCCTGTAACCAGAAATGCTTAACTTTTTGAGTGGGCGGCTGTCCGCGAGGCTTCTTAGAAGTTCCAGGAGAGGCTTCTGATCCAACAGGGGTCAGCAAACCAAGTAGGCCATGTGGCAAAGGGACCTTATATAGGGGGTTGGTGGGGTGGAAGCAAAGCACCAAGTAGCCGGAAATGAACTGGTGAGCGAGTGATTGGGTGATCGGGCAAGCAGCGATCGGGCAACCATGCTGGGATGGGGCCACCAGGGATTTTTACCTCCAGTTCAGAAAACCATGGCCAATCATCACTACCAGTTTGAACGAACTGGGTCGATCTGGGAGGATTTCACCCCTGATCTTATTTCAAAACCATGCCTATATGAAGAATAGAATAGAATTAGGCCTCCTCCGAGTTCCATCTGCCAGTCAGTGTCGACTGGCAACCACATGGAGGAGAGCCTTTTCAGTAGTAGCTCCGACCCTTTGGATCGATCTCCCCGTGGAGATTTGTACCCTCACCACCGTCCAGACCTTCCGCACAGCCCTTAAGACCTGGCTAGCCCGTCAGGCCTGGGGATAAAGATAATCTGTCCTCACCCGAATGATGAATGAATGTTGTGTACTATTTTACTTTTATGTATTGTTTTGTGTTTATTGTCTTGTACCCTCCCTTCCCTATTTTATGTACGCCACCCTGAGTCCCCTCAGTGAAAAGGGCAGCCTATAAATATTAATAAAATCTAAAAAAAAAATCTAATAGAAGAATGCATGTTAATTCCACTGTTAGGCAGAACTCCCTGGTTGTCACTTGATACTTAAATCTTCTCTCAATTTCATCCCTTCAGACTTTTTAAAGTAGAAAGTTACATTTTTTGCTATCTGATATGTCCCATGAAAAGAAGGAGGGACTAAATGAGGCATCTGCCTGGATTTGTATCTCCTGAAACAATATGGAAGTTTCGAGAGATTTTGTATTGCCTATGTGAAGGCTAGAGAAAATTTGGGTCGTGTTCATGTCTTCCTCATCTTACATGAATGATGAACCTCTCCATATTTTCTTTGGCATTTCTTCCTTCTCTTCTCAGTCTCTGCCTCAGTCCAAATGTGTGGAAAAATGTCAGCCTGGATTTGTCATGAAGGCTCGAGAAGGAGAGCCAGTTTGCTGCTACGACTGCATTCCTTGTCCAGAGGGGACCATCTCCACTCAGGAAGGTGGGTGAGAGATATGCATTTTAAAGACAATTGTTTTTATTAATGGTTTGGTTCTCAATTTTCATGGTGTCCAATTCCTTCCACAATGGGAGAGATAAGAAAAAGATTTTGAAGGATGAGGTAGGAAGAAGGAGATTGTGAATTGGTTAGGAAATATCTCCTTTATTTGCCAATTTGGATGTATCCTTCTATATTTATCTTTCTTAGGAACTTCTGAATTCTTTGTAACTTGTGGAATGGTTTTAGTTCAATGGGGTTTGCTCACTCAAACCAACTTTATGTTACAGGCCAAAAGATTCATCAATCATACATTTAATAATCAATTTTTAGTAAGATAATAAATCATAGTAAGCTGAAATATATGATTAGAAATGAGCAACTGAGGGAGAGATTTTGCGTTTAAGGAACAATGAAAACCAAACAGATGTCTCATTATAAAACCATCATGTGGATATTTCCTTCCCACTTTTTCTTATCTTTCCAATTTTCTTATATTGTTAAGTATTGAGATAGAAAGAGTTATAATACCAGCAAAATATAGAATATAGTCCTGCTTTTGAAAGGGGAAAAAAGTCTAACATGCTGTGTTAGGATTAAAAAGAACAGAAAGTGGGGGGAAGAACTAATAAAAGATCAATCTATTTAATATCCATTGATACTAATGTTGAACTCATTCTCCATTTAAAATTGTTGCCAAAATCTACAAAATGGATTCAATTGCTCTTCTACGATTATTTCATGAATTAATCTTTTGTAAGATATTTTTATTTTCAAAATTAATTATCAAATTTATATGGCTGTCGATTTCACACAAAGAGACCCTTGGCACACAATTAAAGCAATAATTAAAAATTAAAACAATGAGAAATAAACTCCAAGAAAGCAAGACAGGAATGCATGAAGGTGCTACCAACTATGCAACCAGCAGGCAGGACTCTGTTATCAAGTGATTCTCAGGGCTGTTGACAGAATCACATTTTCAGAAGGCCTTACAGCTTGGAGATACTCCCTAATCCAGGGTAGTCAATGAGTTTTAACTGGAAGAGGCTGTATAATCTCCCTGAAGTAGGCAGTGTTAACAACCCTTCTCCAGAGGCTCTCCATGGATCCAACCATGTTAGACAACCTTTACCCCGTGTCCAGGATTTTTACAACAATTGATTGAGAGCATAGTTGGTAGATCAATCATCAGTAACTGAGTTTAAATATTCCTAGTAGAAATATATGTCTAGCATCTGTCAAAAATTAAAATTAAAACAAACTAACTAACTAACTCAAAGTAAAGTCAGAGAAAGATAAGAAACTGGAGTATTACCTCAGGGAAGGGAGTTTGTGCAACCAGATATTTCTTCTTTAAACTTAATTTTCTACTTGTTCTTGTTTTTATAGTTTTATATACTGGGGATTTTTTTGTCTAGAGTGTATATATAATTTACTAAGGCTTTCCCATCTTTCAGTATCACATCTCACCCAAAGGTTTTATTGAAATTTGAAAATACTATAAAAGAAATATTGCTTTGTTTTCTTAGATACTGAAAAATGCACAAAGTGTGCAGATGATCAATATCCAATCAAGAAGCGAATTCAATGTGTTCCAAAAAGAATAACTTTCCTGTCCTATGATGAACATCTGGGCATCATCCTCATCTCCTTTGCCCTACTCTTGTTTCTAACCACAGTGTTCATTTTAATTCTATTCCTTCAATCCATAGAAACTCCCATTGTCAAAGCCAACAACCGGGACCTCTCCTTCATCCTCCTGATCTCCCTCCTGCTTTGCTTTTTGTCCCCCTTTTCCTTCATTGGGCAACCAAGGAAAGCCACCTGTCTTCTCAGACAAACAATATTCAGCATTGCCTTCTCAGTAGCTGTGTCTTCTGTGTTGGCCAAAACTATCACAGTGGTGCTGGCTTTCCTAGCCTCAAAACCAGGAAACAGGATGAGAAGATGGTTGGGGAAGAGCTTGGCCAACTCCATCATCCTTTCTTGTTCTGGTGTCCAAATTTTCATCTGTGCCATATGGCTTGGAGTATCTCCCCCATTCCCTGACTCTGAACTCCACTCCCAGCCTGGAAAGATCATCCTTCAATGCAACGAAGGCTCCACCACCATGTTTTATGGTGTCCTTGGTTACATGGGTTTTCTAGCTGCCATTTGCTTCACAGTGGCTTTCCTGGCCAGAAACCTGCCAGGGGCCTTCAATGAAGCCAAGCTGATCACTTTCAGCATGTTGGTCTTCTGTAGTGTCTGGATCTCTTTCCTGCCCACCTACCTGAGCACCAAAGGAAAGTCCATGGTAGCTGTGCAGGTCTTCTCCATCTTGGCCTCTGGTGCTGGGCTGTTGGGTTGCATTTTCTTCCCCAAGTGCTACATTATCCTCCTGAGACCAGATCTAAACATCAAGGAACAACTAATGATAAAAGCAGGGACCTGATTTTAAAATTGGTTCTTTGGATTATAACATTTCTTTTTTGATTGCAGTTGTTTGTTTATATATTTCATTTGCCTCTGTTTGATAACTGATGTTTTTTGAAAAACTGAAGGAGATAAAAATAGTTAGTTTAATCAATATAATAATGATATAACAATAAATAATCAAACAATAAAATAAGTTTGCAGTTAATATTTGTATTTTAAACCAATTGGTAGCTCTCCTTTTCCTCAGTACACAAGTTAACCAATATCTGGCTTAAGCAATCCTTTAAGAGAGGAGACATATGAACCATATCCCGGGTTTTTGCCTGCTTTTATCTTGGTAGGTAACTTCAGAGTTAGCTAGGAAGATCTCAACTTCATCTCCTTCATGGTTCTTTCAAAATTGGTATTTCAATTCCCCCAAAGTCTGGATCTGTCAAGAGGAGAAGGTTTAGTGTAGATGAATCAGTGTTGCAACTTCCAGAGCTCTATTTGGGTTTGGTGCTCTTTCTCATCAATCTCCCTTCAGTTAAGCTCCAGATCAACTTTCACCATTTTCATGGGTTCCTCTCTCTTAGCCTCCCATTCCATCTTCTCTGGGCTATGATGCTGAACAGACTTTCTGCCTTCTGGTGAGGAATCTTCTGTATCAGAGATCTTTATAGCCTATGCCTTTCTGAGAGGGTTGGCATACAAGTATCTTTGTCACTTCTCAGCTGTGTGATTGTCCTAGTACTACCTAGCCTGTCTATCATTGGCAGTTTTTAGTGGGGGGAGTGATAGAGATAGTATTTTACCTTTGCTGATTTAAAAGAAAAAAAACCTCTTGATTCCCTATTTACCCCCAAGTGTTCAATATCCCACTTATACCATTATAAAATAATGGAAAAGGTGTCCTCAGGGTTGAATCTGTCCCTCCTCTTTCTTCAGTTCTGAAGAAACCGAGCTATTGGGGAGCAGCTATTGGCCAATTTGCTCTCCTTGCTCTCTCCCTTCCTCCATCCAGACCTCTGGGGAATCAGAAGAGGATTGAAGAGAAAATCCTCACTCATCTTGAATGCCTGTAGTTAGAGTGTGACCTCTGACAGCTGACAGCGGAAAGAAATTATTTGTCTTAAAGGAGGGAAATTCCTCTATTCTCTGGTACCTTCCATTGTTCAGTATTTTACTACTCATGGAATCAAATGTAGGACACAAAGCAAGTAATGAACTCCTACTGCAGTGTTTATTTGCATGGTCTGGTGGGAGTCCCTCAAATAACATGGAGAGAAGGTCCCACAGAACAAAGAATTGTATTCATATCATCTCAAAATGACAGGAGAGATTAACACATAAGAAACAATTGATGTAAGCACACAGACGTAAGTATTCAGAGGTAAAGGGTGTCAAGTTACTATACGTAAGTGAGCTCAGATTCCTTCTTCTGCCTGTTTTCCTTCAGGGGAGGAAAGACTAAGGCAAAAAACAAAAACAAATGAGCAATAAAATAGGGAAGAAAACATAAATCAAAAGGAGGAGCCACTTTGATGATGCCAGATCCCAAAAAGAAAGCATTTTCCATTGCAAATCTTTGGGATTGTTGTATTGAGATAAGAAACATTGGTTTTACAGTGCTTTATGGCAACCTGATTGAATCAATTCCATTTATCTAAGACCTGATTTTTCCCAGTCCTGTTCCCCCATTTGTCCTCAAGGAGGTCATCATATGGATCTCCCAAAAGAACAGAGTTTAGCCTTGCACTCTCCTGGGAACAATAACTCAAAAGTCCTAAACATTGCCCTGAGCAGAGTAATAGGATAATGGCAGCCAAAAGAATTGGGAATTCGAGAGCCAGGTTTCATAGCCAACCTGTCCCAGGCAAGCTGAGATCATCCAATTCTAGAAACTCCTTTGGGGGATAGTTGTGTGATTCACTTAGCTGGATCTTCCAAATCCTGCATGGCAACTTTTATTTGCAAGGAATTCTTTGTGAGTTTAAAACAGGGGTGCTCAAACTTTTAAACCAGCGGGACGATTCGTGGTCCCTCAGACTGTTGGGGGGCCAGACCGGCTGGGTGGGTGTGGCTAGGTGGTCATGTGACTGGGTGGGTGTGGCTAGGTGGTTATGCAACTGGGTGGGCATAGCAAATTTAGCATTCCATTTGTCTTTGTCCCTGCTGTACTTGCCCCTTCCCTACTCACACACCTGCCCTGGATCATATGGCTGTAAAAAACATCCCAAAAGGCTGTTTTTAAAGTGTTTTTAAATACTTTTAAAGCACTAATTTACAAGCTGCCAGCAGAGCTGCTTTTCTTCTTTTTTAAAAAAAAATTAAGTTTTTAATTTAAAACAAGTACAACATCCTTCTTTACATGCTATAGAAAGTGTATCAGTCGATCACAAATAAACTTTCGTACATCTCCTCCACAGTCAACAAACATAACTCATGTTAACTCAAGTGTTTTAACTCAGATATTCATACATATCACCATCGTCATATATCCATTTTCATTTGACTGTAATTATTATTTTAAAATATTAATAATAATAATACTCTTAAACAATACATGCCCAGACCAGTGGGGAAAAAAAAAGAGAGAGACCAACAAAAAAGACAAAAAAGACAAAAAGAACAAAGGACAAGGCAGGGAAGAAAAAACAAAAAAGAAAAAGAAAAAAACAACAACACAGGTATATATTATATAAAAAATGTATATCAGCTGGTTACAACATGTTTTGGTGCATCTCTTCCATTAATTCATATTAATTCAAAAATCTTGACTCAAATGTTTACCATATTGCCATCATTATACCTCCACTTTTAGTTAACTACAGTTATTCAAACATCCTTCAACCTTAACTATGCCAAAAGTTTAGTCTATAACCACATGCTGACATTTCATTTACTTGTTTGCAAAATCCTCTATTAACATCAAATCCTCATATCCTATTTTAGCTGAGCATCCATAATATTTAATACCAAAAAGTCCATTTTCCATGCAGTGTAGTTTATTATCATTCTCCCTTCTTTCTGTAGTTATATCATATATCATAACATTTTCCCCATATTAATTAATATTTAACTGTATATATTTTATTTTATTTGTTAATAGTGGTAATTATTTTTTTTAAAAAATTGTTTATTTCATTTTCATTTTCATTTTATACAATCACTTATATACTGTGCATTAAAAAAAGGAAAATCAATGAACACAACTCATCTTCCACCATAGAAAACCAACATAGCACTTCAATCCCCCATACACCCTTTCTTCTCCCCCTCCAACTTTCATTTCTCCCCTCCAACATTCCCCTCTTCTACTTCCCTTCCCCCTCAAACATTCCTTTCTCCCCTTCCCCCCATCTCACCCTCCTTACATTCCCCTCTCACTCCCTCTTTACTTCTCCCTCTTCTTTCCCTCTACTCCTCACTTTGGTGTATCTCTACAATTCATTAATCTATTCAGTTTATATTTTACTCTAAAATTAAGAAAAATGAAAAAAAAGAGAAAAAAAAAGAAAAAAAGAAAAAAAGAAAAGAGAGCAACAGTATACAAGTGCATTCTTATTGTTCTGAAAATTGAGACTGTATTTCCCCCCTCCCCCCTCCCCCCATAAACCCCCCTCCCTAACCCCCTTTCGACTTCCCAGGTCCCATACCCGGCATAACTCTTTATCAAGCACAGTCTGGAGTATATTAAGATCAAATAACTTTAGAATTAAAAGATAAAAGATAAAGGAAAAAAAAAAAGAAATAGTAAAAAAAGAAAAAAACCACACACACACACACACACACAAAGGGAAAAACGGGAAAAATCAACAAATTCTCTACATTAAACTCAGCTTCCCATCATTTTTAAATCTTAAACAATGTACCTCATTACTAATTTCAGTTATTTTATTACTTGCAGGATTTCAAACTATATTGAAACCAAGTAAGTTAATTAAATGGAATTCCAGCTAAGGGCCTTATCTCTTTATCTAAATATCCAAACCTTTGATTTATCTCTTTTACCTCCTTCTCTATTAAACCATTTAAACATTCAAATACTTCTCTCGGTTTCCTTTTCCAACTCCTCCCATCCTGCCTTTACCCGTGTCCATATATATATTTTATTTTCATCCGTATTTGCTTCACCTTCCTGCAGACTCTATGGGTATATCTTTCCAAACATTATATTCAAATAACAATTTATACAAAGATCAGCTTACTTTCTGGCTCAAAATAAACTCTACTTAAACCTTCACTACCCTCCCATCTACCCCACACTTCCCAGCTCCATTCAACCCGAACCACAATCCAAGAAGATCACGATCTCCGCTCTCCTCACCCTAAAGAATAAATCATGAACAATTAAAGTAGAAATTCAAAGTTATCCATCGAATCCTGTTTAAATCCCATACAATATATATTCCAAAATCATCGCCACTTCTTTCAGTCTCTTTCAGTCTCAATGTCTCTTCGTCAGTATGCAGCTATACCGTTTTACCCAAGACAGAAATCACAAAGTATTATTCAAATTAAAAATTAAGCAAATGTTTTAGAAGCATAACTAAGTCTTTATTCTCTACTCTTCTGCCCTTCCGGAGGGGGAAAGCAATGCCTCTCGCCTTGTAGCCACGTGTTCCGCTGTTTCTCTTCTCCTTCTCCTTGTCTTTCTCCATGTCCGGGTGATTCAGGAAGTCCCGCCTTCAGAATCTTGTAATAGAAATCTCGGGCTTCCCAGAGTTAAGACAATATTTTTGGTTATCAAATGTAACTGTAATACCAAACGGCACTTCCCATCTGTATTGTATCTGAGAGTTTCTGAGTTCCTTAGTTAAGAAAGCATAGTCTCTTCTGGCTCTTAATATTTGAGGTGGTATTTCTTTGAAAACAATCAAATCCTGTCCATCAATTCGCAGTCTATTATTGTAGAACTCCTGTATTATCGCGTTTCTGGATTCTCTTGTGGCGAAATATATAATTATGTCCCTCGGAAGTTGTCGCTGTTTTGCTACGTACGAATTATGGCGATAGATTTTTTGGATCTGCCAATCAAAGTTAAGTCCCGGACTTCCCACCGAGCGACTAAAAGCCTCAAAAAAGGTCTGTTTCAAATTCTCCTGCTCATTTTCATGCAATCCCCTAACTCTTATTGCAGACTCTGTCTTCTTATAATTTATCATGACAAGTTGTTTTTGCGCAATTTGGATTTCCTGTTGTAATATTTCAATTTTAGATGTCAGGTTGGAATTAGCTTCTTCCAAAAGTTCCAATTTATCCTCCATTCCAGCAATATAATCTGTCATAACATTCATAACCTCGATCATATCCTCCTTTGTTTGAGCAATCTTGGCATCAAGTCTGTCATAAAAGTCTGAAATAAATTTTTGC
>NW_028261383.1:14811550-14814050 GCF_051295495.1 Thamnophis sirtalis | reverse complement strand
ATAAAGTGGGCTCAAAACATTGAAGAACAGATCATGCTGGATACATGGGAAAGAATCTGGGTAAGAAATGTGAAATTTACACAAGCTCAAAATCTGAGAGAAAATGTTTACGAGATGTTCTATAGATGGCATTTAGATCCTAAAAAGCTGGCTTCTCTGTATCCGAACTTACAGCCTAAATGTTGGAGATGTGGCTCTCTAGATGCTACTTTACAGCGGTGGAGACTAACTTGATTCTGCACCTAATAACGGCAGCAAGACTGTTGGTGGCGCAATACTGGAAGAAGGAAGACTTTCCTACAACTCAAGAATGGACGTTGAAAGTTACAAACTTAGCCGAGATGGCTAAAACATCGGCATATCTTAAAGATCACTCAAATGAGAGATATAAACGAGACTGGAAAAAAATGGATTGACTATATACAAAATAAATACGGGACCAAGAAATTCCAGTTAGCCTCTGCTTAAGATCAGAAATGATTTAAATTGTTTAAAGTTGGTTCAGCAAGAAGAAGCTAAGGTCAATGTAGAATGTTATTATTTTTTTATTTCTTCCCCCCCCCCCCCTCAATGGATTTTAGACTGTGTTTGTTAGAAATCCATACCTTGTACTGGGTTCTGGGAAGTCGGGGGGGGGGGGAGAGGTGGAGGAGGGTTGGGGGAGAGGGTGGAGGGTGGAGGGAGGGAGGGGTATATATTAGGCTAGACAAGAATTTGGTGGTAAACTAGAATTATTTTGATATACAAGAAATTGTATAGAAGAGTCAGAGAGCCCTGCCTGGAGAGTTTTGCTCTCCCTCCCCCCCCCAACTTCAGACCTGCTGCGAGAGATCGCCTAATTTGCTATTGCCTGCCTGGGCTGGCTGGCTGGCTCTCCTCCCCCCCCCCCCGTTGCGTTTAGCAACAATGTAGCTCCTTTGAGAGCTCTTTTCCTCCCTCCTCAACCAGCCCCGCCCGACTTCAGACCTGCTGCGAGAGATCGGCTAATTTGCTATTGCCTGCCTGGGCTGGCTGGCTGGCTCTCCTCCCCCCCCCCTTGCGTTTAGCAACAATGTAGCTCCTTTGAGCTCTTTTCCTCCCTCCTCAACCAGCCCCGCCCGACTTCAGGATTCTCTAATCTGTGATTCTGTGCGGGTGGAAAAGAAAAAAGGAAGGGAGAGGGGTCTTTCTTAAAGATTTAAAACACCGGAGCGAATGCTTCAGAGGCAACGACAGTTTTCACGTGGAATTAGAAGAGTCAGAGAGCCCTGCCTGGAGTTTTGCTCCCCCTCTCCCCCCCCCCCCACTTCAGACCTGCTGCGAGATCGGCTATTGCCTGCCTGGGCTGGCTCTCCCCACCCCCTTTGCGTTTAGCAACAATGTAGCTCTTTTGAGCTCTTTTTCTCCCTCCTCGCTTCTCGGGGCTCCACCGATGGGGGAGCAAAGCCCAGCGCCAGGCTTTGGGCTAACGCAGGGGTCTGCAAAGTTGGCTGTTTTAAGACCGGTGGACTTCAACTCTCAAAATTCTGGAAGTTGAAGTCCACCAGTCTTAAAAGAGCCAACTTTGCGGATCCCTTGGCTAACGTGATTGATGCCCTCGGAGTTGGAAAGAGGCGAGAGAGCCCGGTCACATGAGCCATGACACGACATCAGCTTTGTGACCACATTGCTGAGTAATAAAAATTCCAGTCCCACGTTGTAACGAAGGGGTGAGTACCTATATTTGATAACTCATTGGGATTTTCAAAGTCATTGAGAATATTTTTGCTTTTAATCTAATTAAACTTCCTATCTGTCAGTTTAAAATAGTGACTTCCATAGAGCAAACTAAAATCACTACTTTATAAACAAAAGGAAGGTGTTTTTTCCTCTTATTTGGTTATGGCAGAGCCATTTTAACAATCTCTTTATATTTGCAAGTAGCGTGCAGTTTAGACGTTAGTTTTGCAGTAGTAGTAGGTTACTGAAACCCTCTGTACGGAGAGGAGCAAATTCCCACAAATTTTTAAACAGTCAGCAAGCATTGTTGAACATGCGGGCAATAAATCCTTGAGTTTACAAATTAACGATGGAAGAAAACTCTTAAGATGTGAACGAGACTTTAATTATGGTGATTTTAATAATTTTACTCATTTAAAATAGCAAATTGCATATAATACATTCACAGAAGCATAGAGCGCATAGACAACTTTTGCAATGGAATGTTAACTCATTAAAATGAAGTATATCAAACATTTACTATTTTAATATTAGTGGTATTAAGTGCCATTTATATATTCATTTCAAAGCTCTTTTTTATTTAATCCAAAATGAATTTGAAAAGATCATTGTAATGATTGATAAACCCTAACCCTGTAGGTACATCATCGGTCAGCGCTGATGTCAAAACGTAAAGCTGGAGTAAATGTTGTTAGGAAGAAAAAGTGCAGCTGGACGTTTAAACTAGAATGGTTGGGACAAAGGCATGAAAACGTGCCGCTCAAACGCTATACTTTTCTGCCCACGCTGAAAAAAAATTAGA